>NC_085845.1:81443023-81650523 GCF_035594765.1 Anolis carolinensis
TTTGCTGAGCTATTTGCATTACAATGCAAAATATTTCGGCGTGGCTCAGTGTTGAATTGACACTTCAAGCCCACTAATTTTAGAAAATATTTGCTCCTCCTGGAGATGAGAACCGGTAAGACTGGTTTATTGGCTTTGAGATACAATGATGCTCCCTGGGGTTAATTGAAAGAAGTGAAAGATTTCTTTAAATAAAAGAAAGCAACATGCTGAACCGCTGGATATGTTTCTTGCTCTTACATGAACACAAATATATGCATCAACAACTGCTTTTTGAGGCATCCCCATGAGAACGTGACTGTGGAAGCAATATAATGAACACCAACATTTCAACAACACTGACCAAGACAGAAGCAGCTGAATGTCAAAATACTTGCTAACCTTTGTGTGATCCAATGACTTTATCATCTTCGATGGAAACAAAATTGCCTGGACGCGGCTCCAAATACTACAAGAAAAATAACTCAATGTAAAACCTATTGCAGGGCCACAATCTGAAAATATTAACACAAAATGAAAACACCAACATGAATCAGCATTTTTTTAAAAGGCAAACACAACACAGATAATTTTAGAGATGTTGCACACCTGTAATTCCTCACCTCAAGAATGAACTTTTCAAAATTCCTTTCACCAATGAAACAGATTCCCATGCTCTAAAATAAACCACAAAAAAGGTTCTTTGATCAACATTTCAGAAGTACAAGTATTTTGAAAATCTCAGTTGATGGCACAGGAGATAGATGTATTTTAACAATCGTAACATTTAATCAAAATAATGCTATACTTCGTAGGTTTTTTAATTGTCTAGTTTTTATAGTTGTGAGCCCTTTTGGTTTTCTATTCTGAGAGAAAAGAGTGATATAAACAAATATAACAATAATTATCCTTATCATTATTTCCCCTGTATATCTATCAATATGCTGGAAGCAAAAGGAACTGCCCCTGCCAAATGTACAAAATACAAATTTAATGAGTTAAAGAAGTAGTTCCAGAAAGGCATTAAAGGGAAATGCTATCCAGGTCATACAAAAAACTGTTAAACAGAAAACTCTTTCAAATGTCTGCTTGGGGGAGTTGAAGTAACTAATCCTTGCTCATTATCTCCCAATCTGTAGAACAGCCGAGCTCCAAAGAATTACACCCAGAAAGTAATCACACAAAACCAAAGTAACAGACTGATCTCAGCTACACCTTCTTCATAAATTGTGTCTCGTCGAAAAATAATCATGTTTCTAGTGACTGACTCTTCCAGGAAACATGCCGTACATAATGGTTGTTCACCATCTTTTATTCTATGGCAGTGGTTCTCAACCTGAGATCCCCATGTTTTCCAATATAGAGAAATTGCATGCAAAGGAGACCATCTATTGGCCCCACTTCCCAGGCACAGATTTTCCCAACATAGACACTCAAACATAATTTCTATGCATGGAGAGGTAAAGGTAAATGAAACGAAAGCAGTAATCACTACGAAAATAGTAATCACTACTACAATCTTAATGCCACAAACAAGGCGTTGAGAATGAAGTGGTGGTAAAGAGAACCCAGGATTCTACTACTGGAGTCTATGACATTACAATGGCAGACTTTAGTCAGCACTGTCCCATGAGGACTCGGCAGCTAAGCATTACAATACCTCTTTTCTCTGCAGTACATGGTGGAGGTGATGTTCCGCAGCAATCTTTTTTACAAAGTCTTTAGTTAAATC
Source organism: Anolis carolinensis (assembly GCF_035594765.1). Taxonomy (NCBI): domain Eukaryota; kingdom Metazoa; phylum Chordata; class Lepidosauria; order Squamata; family Anolidae; genus Anolis; species Anolis carolinensis. The sequence goes on from NC_085845.1 coordinate 81,444,735, forward strand.
TCCCAGAGGAAAAATCGTTCTCCGCAGGGCTTCCTGTGAAATCTGGCTGAGAAAGAACGTCTGGTCCTTAAACTGATCAGCCGCCTGAAGAAGCTTTACAGCTGGATGGAAAGAGGAGAGACTAAGAAATATGACATGGTTTCACAGCCTACTCAACATTTATAGTTCATGGTCCTTTTGCCTATAACTTGGGAAGGACTTTGGAATGTTTAGCCTGGCAGATCTTTTGATCTACAATTCCTGAAATCCATGAACACTATGTTAGATGTCTTAGAGTAGGCATCTTCAAACTCCGTCCCTCCAGCTGTTTGGGACTCCAACTTCCAGAATTCCTAACCATTGAACAAGCTGGCTAGGGCTTCTGAGAATTGGAGGCCAAAATAGCTGGAGGGCCAGAGTTTGAGGATGCCTATCTTAGAGTCTATTTGGCCATCCTGAAGCTCACATCTATTCATGGCAGGTGAGGCTTCCTAATCATTCTGCAAAGGGTAAATTAAATTCAAGTATTTGGATGATTGGTGCTACTCCTCAAACTTTTGTTCCATTCAAATCATGAGCAAGATCACCAGCATCAACCAGTTGATAAATTTGGGGTGCATTCTCCTCTCATTACAGTTGTTTGCAAGAAAGCAACCTCTGAGGAGCACACAGGATTCTGTCAACAATAAAAGTTCTGTCATTCACTTTAGTGGCAGGAATCGCTCTATTTGCCTTGGATCTCTCCCACCTCAAAGGACATAAACAATGGGGAATCTAGATTACGGAAAAATGTGCAATGTTCCCCAATGTAAAGCTATAAAAAGCAAAGCTCCGCCTTCCCAAGCTATTCCCCAGCCAAAACCAAGAATCTCTGAAATTGGGCCTATCCAGCAAAGTATTACCACTGTAATCCATTCAGTTTGAGATACATGTGATAGTTCTGCCAGAATACACATGTAAAAAAAAAAACTACAGCTGAAAACCATAGTTGATTTTCTTTTACAACTTCAGCCAAAGCTGGGAAGGAAAAGCTCAAACTGGTTTACACAGGGCATCTAAAGGTTGTTGGGAGTGCAACTCACATCATCCTCAACACATCCAGCTCTGGCACAACATCAACTGGCAAGACACATATCCCCTGTTCCTTTATCATATGATTAGGAATATGAAATCCAAATATAAACAAAGAGGTACTTACTATTTCTTATTTCAAATCTATTCCTGAAGAGGCCTTTTGGCCTCTGAATGTATTTTTGCTGGAATACTTCATTGTCTCCCAGGGAGGTCCTGGCATAGTGGCCTGTTGCAATTGCATCTGCTCCTGCAATATTTCAAAATGTTCATTGGAACACACTTTTCAGAGGTATGTTTCAAAGGTCTTGAAAAGGAGATTCTACATACATAAGAATATTTTAATGTTGTGACAAATCTACAACTCTATCTTATATAGCTCTATGCATACAAAATGCCCTGGGAATTACTCCTAAGTGAGTATTAGATTACAGACAAACTCTTACAGACAATAAGGAAATTTTGGAATCTTATAATCTTAGTGACAGCACTATTTCAACAGAAAATAACACCAATGCCACATCTACCTGCAAATAAATAGAAGCCAGTATTTCCTTCAGGCTTTATGCCCATTTCCTAGTCTGAGAGATTTATATGAAGGTTTTTTTCTTTCAGCTGAGATAACAGTGGTATTATTTTTAGGGCATAAAAATATATTACTTCCATCTGGGGTAGGGGTATAAAAAAAGGCCTGGTTTAGTTCATCAAACAAATTCTCTGCCTGGTGTGAACACGTCTTTTTTGGCCTCTCATTTGGATGTTGTGAAACATCCTTCATTCTACACTCACAACTATTCCTGTGGGCATGGGGCATTTTAATCCTTGGGGTCAGAAAATACCCCAGAGCCTCAATGTAAGCTTTTTAAAAAAAAGAAAAGAAAAAAGTAATCAGTAAAATCTATAGCAGGTTCATCCCAGGACACAAGAATACTGTGTACAAAGCTCACTGTATCCATTATATTTTTACATGTCTGCTCCTCATAAAGTTGCAATTTCCTGATCATTTTCTTTTAATAATATACTTAGTCAAAAAGAACTTACCAAGTTTATCCACAGCATAATGAAATAAATAATTGAATTTGATGTATTTGTTGCATATAATATCAGGATTTGGAGTCCTTCCTAGTTCATATTCATTTAAGAGGTAGCTGGAAAACATAATGTAGAACCATTTTTGAAGATTAGCCTCATGTGTGGTTATATTTAAGGGAACTTTTTCTATGTGGGCGCACCAGTAAACCTCTTGCAACACAATCCCATGAAAGTCCAATGAAAAAGAAATGTTAGTAAACTCACTGGAACTTACTCCTAATACAGTATGGACCGGAATGCAACTTATTTTTGTGGAAAAACAAAAGTCCAATACATTGCATTTTCACCTAAGCAACATGGCAAGAACTAAATAAGCTATTTCCCTGATTTTATTCCATGTATACTTTTTTTGCTTAAGCTTGGATCTTTATCCAACAACTTCTGCAGGAAGAGGAGATAATAATTTTGGATTATGGACTACTATGGGAAACATAGTGAGAACACCAATATTGAAAGACTTATAGTGGAAGCAAATAAATACTCAAAATCAAATATAAAAATTGGAAATATTGCAGTAAAACTTCTCCTTCGTGAATATTTTTTCAACTACAACCAGGAAATACTGACATATAATTCTAAATCCCATGATGCATATGCACTGCAAATATAATAAAATAAAAAGAAAGTTTTTGTTTTTATGCAACATATATAAGGAGTTCACATTTGACACTATTTTGATAGTTGTTGTCTTCTGCTCATTATGGCAAAGGAACTTCCTTGAGTTTGCAGGGTTTCTCCTACCCCTGTTCTACGCAACGTTGGAAGTTCTACTGTCAGTTAACATTTACAAGGTGTTCTTTTAGCAAAAAGTTCATAAAAATTTCCTACCTGAAGACATCATTCCAATATTCTTTTACATAGGAAACCTGATGAAATGGAATGTTGAGTATCTCACAAACCCTGTAAGCATCATCACAGTCTTTGTCAGCAGAGCAAACTCCTTTTTCATCTGCAATGTCCCAATTCTTCATAAAAACTCCAGTCACGTCATATCCTATGGAAGAACAAAAATCCAACAGAGAGAAAGAAATGATGTTCAATGAAAAATTAATTTGGATAATCCTTACAAATTAAATGATCCATCTTTTTTTATTATGAAAAAGGACCATGTTCCTAAGCAAGAGATTTCCCACATCAATCCCTTTTCTATTTTACAAGGTTGGGGAAACCTCACGCACTTCCCATTCCCAAAATCCCTTATAACAGTGACCATGATGGCTGAGCTTTCTAAAAGTAAAAGTCTGAAATATCTGGAGGGCCAAGGGCCTCCAGCTCTGCTGTAACATAAACAATCCTATATTGCATATTAAAAAATAAAAATAAAATTAGAAACTTGTTTCCCCTTCTTCCACTCATTTACTTACATCTTTCAAAGCACCTACACATCAACAGATGACACGCCAAAATAAACAATAGTTCAGGAACAAAAAATGGACTACCTTACAGTTGTATCCATCATTAAAATCTGAAACGAGCTAGACAACAATTTATGTTCTCTTTCCTAATCCTAGCATATTTATTTTATTTATTTATTTACAGTATTTATATTCCGCCCTTCTCACCCTGAAGGGGACTCAGGGCAGATGACATTACACATATAAGGCAAACATTCAATGCCTTAACATAGAACAAAGACAAGACAAACACGGACGGGGCTTCAAGCTGGCCTCGAACTCATGACCTCTTGTGGTCAGAGTGATTTGTTGCAACTGGTTGCTCAACAGCCTGCGCCACAGCCCAGCATAGTCTGTGATATGAAATATAGTCACATACTCTGGTGCCATTCATATGAACTATCCTAGCTGAAACTACGAAAGTGGCTGTGGATGCAGAGTAAAAGCTACATAAGACTTCCAGATCTTAGAGCCAAAGGAAAGACACGTCATCCCCTACTTTTAAGAATAAATGGCAATTTCCAAACTGCAGGGAAGAAGATTATGTGTAAAAGACTACATACAAAAGGCAACAGAAGAAAATAAATGGTGGAAACCTAAACAAGTGAAGATTGTTCAGCTTGAGTCCATACTATCTGAAAGGTCATTTCCGCTTTCCATGAACTTGCCTGACTGTTCAGATCTTTAGGATAGTTTTCTCTCTGTCCGCCACAGATAGGATTGGTGAAAGCACAGGTGAAAGTTTTTTCAAAGGCTACAATTACATAAAGTTGGTCAGCAGGTCAATTCCTTAGATTTTCGGTCCTTTTTACGCATCATCGTAATATCTGAGTCACCTTTATAGCTAAAGAAGGGTGAGACTTCACTAAAAGGTAAAATATCACCTAGATGAAATGGTGAGTCATGCTAGTACTGAAGTGAAGATGTGGATGGATAGAGATTTTGAGTGCCTATATCCTGTAGAATTAATGCAACTTGACACCACTTTAACTGCCATGGCTCAAATGCTATGGAACCCTGGGAGCAGCAAGAAACTAACACTCTTCGCCAGAGAAAACTAAAGACTGTGTAAAACTACAACTCTGAGGATTCCTTAGCATTGAGGCAGTGCAGTTAAACCAAACTGAATTAATTCTACGGAGTAGATACACCCCAATTTAAATAACGTATGTGTATCCTTAAAGCAATTAAATTGCTTTCTAAGAAACAGGAAAGATTAATTTTTACAAAATATTAACTTCAGGGTGTGTCCTCTAAATACCAAATAAAGTTTTGAATTAATTTTCCAAAGTTACTTTCCAAGTTCTGGTTGGCAGCTCCAAATATACACAAGTGCTGAATATAACCTAAGAATCTATCGAAACAAAGTTTGAGCACAAAATTGAGCTGTTAATCCACAATATAATCTTAAACACTGTGATACTGCAATCCTAAACCTGAGATGGAAGAAAGATGCCATCTGACTTCAAGTCATAGCCAATGATGAAGAATTTTGGGGGTTACAGTCGAACACCTGAAGGGCTGTATTGTTCCTACCCTACTAAGACATGAACTATGATCACGCTATGTAAACAATTTTGAAAAAAGTATTGTTTGAAAGTGTTATTTCCTGCTTAATTATGCGGTACTTTGAACGTAGTTATGCTCCGGAAATTTCATTTTTGTTGCTGCCACAAACTATGTTAAATTCATTGAGATCTATGAAATATTCATTGAAAAACTATAGCAAAATGTGCTGCAGGATGTCCCAGTTTTTGCAGTTTAATAAACATTCCCCATGTGCTAGGTGCTAGAGCGGTTGGTTGCCTCCCGGCTCCAGGGATTCCTAGAGGACATCGACCAGTCACAGTCTGGTTTCAGACCTGGACACAGTATCGAGATGACTTTGGTCGCCTTGGTGGATGATCTTCAAAGGGAACTTGACAGGGGGAGTGTGACCCTGCTGGTTCTCTTGGACATCTCGGCAGCTTTCGATACCATCGACCATGGTATCCTTCTGGGTCGGCTCTCCGGAATGGGTCTTGGGGACACTGCTCTGCATTGGCTCGTCCTTCCTGAAGGGCTGTTCTCAGTTAATGAACCTGGGGGACACCTGCTCAGACCTCTGGCCAATGTCCTGTGGGGTCCCGCAAGGTTCTATTCTGTCCCCCATGCTTTTCAACATCTACATGAAACTACTGGGAGAGGTCATCTGGAGTTTTGGAGTTAGGTGCCATCTCTACGCAGATGACACTTAACTCTACTACTCCTTTCCACCAAAATCCAAGGAAACCAAGGATGGGCTGGATGAGGGTGAACAGGCTGAAGCTCAATCCTGACAAGACAGAGATCCTCCAGGTCAGTCACTTGTCGGATCGCAGTATAGGGTGGCAGCCTGTGCTCAACGGGGTCACACTCCCCCTGAAGCCACAGGTCCGCAGTTTGGGTGTCCTCCTCGATTCAACTCTGACACTTGATGCTCAGGTGTCGGCAGTGGCCGGGAGGGCTTTTGCGCAATTAAAACTTGTGTGCTAACTGCGACCGTACCTCATGAAGTAGGACTTGGCCACGGTGGTCCATGCCTTAGTTACCTCTAGATTGGATTATTGCAACGCACTCTACGTGGGGCTGCCTTTAAAGACGGCCCGGAAACTCCAACTAGTTCAGCGGGCAGCAGCCAGGTTCCTAACAGGAGCGAATTACAGGGAGCGGTCTACTCCTCTGCTTAAGGAGCTCCACTGGCTGCCGTTCACCTTCCGGACCCAATTCAAGGTGCAGGTGCTGACCTACAAAGCCCTGAACGGTTTGGGACCCACTTACCTTTCTGACTGCATCTCCCCCTATGAACCCGCACGATCTCTTCGTTCGTCGGGGGAGGCCCTCCTCTCGCTTCCGCCTCCGTCACAAGTGCGGTTGGTGGGGACGAGGGAGAGGGCCTTCTCCGTGGCGGCCCCCCGGCTCTGGAACGCGCTCCCCAGGGAAATTAGGCAAGCTGCCACCTTGGAAGTGTTCAGGAAGAGCCTGAAAACCTGGCTCTTCAAACAGGCCTTTGAAGAAGTACCGCCCACTGTTTGCTAAACCCTGGTACTAGTGGGTTCTTCTGACCAGTTGTACTTGTTGGTTAACTCCTTGACATAGCCTCAGAGTTCACCCCAGTTTAAGGCTCTTCCCATAACCCTGTAGCACCTTAATCTTCCTTCTTGTTTACAAGTGTCACTCAGTGCACTTTGCCCAACTCATTTTATGTTTTTATTGCTGTGTTTTCCATGTGTTTTATAATGATTGTGATTTTTAATGCCTTTTAAATTTATTTGTGTGTTTTTGTAAAACTGTATACTGTATGCTGGTTTTATATCTGTAAGCCGTCCCGAGTTCCTCTGGGGAGATGGTGGCGGGGTACAAAAATAAAATTATTATTATTATTATTACCGCTCCGGCGGGAAGGTAACAGCGCTCCATGCAGTCATGCCGAGCACATGACCTTGGAGGTGTCTATGGACAACGCCGGCTCTTCAGCTTAGAAATGGAGATGAGCACCAACCCCAGAGTCGGTCACGACTGGATTTAAGGTCAGGGGAAACCTTTACCTTTACCTATGTATGTGCACACATACACACACTCGCACTGGGATACATATTTACTGGAGGGTTTGGGGAACACTCCAGCTCTCTCTTTGTCAAAGAGAAAAGGCAAAGTGGCTCATAGTAGAGGGCGTCATAAGAAAAAAATGCGGGAAACCATAACTGCTTTCTATATAAAAGGGGAGAGAAAGATGTGAGGGAAAGAAATGTGAGGAATAAAAGAGATTCTGAAAAGGCGGGATGAGGTCCCTCAGTCAGAACCGCTTCGTGCGGGAAGGCGCAGTTGAGGCCTTCTCTGCCTGCCTGCCTGCCTGCCTGCCTGCTTCCCGCTCACCTCTCCGCCGGAGCAGGACTGCAGCCACGGCGCTGTCGACGCCGCCCGAGAGCGCGCAGACCACGCGCCGCGCGCCCAGCATCGCGTCCCTTCGGCTCCCCCTCCTTCCTTCCTTCTCTCAACTTCCGCTTTCGGCCTGCGCTGCGGAGGGACAGCGCCCCCTGCCGGGCGGAGCTGAACTCACAAAGGGAGGGAAGGAGGCGGCGTCGCCACTGCCTAAGCGGCCTTTCCTTCCCTCCCTGTGATGCCTGGGACAGACTCGCTTCAGGATCACAGCGAGGGATGAGGAAGACACTTCTCTACTACTGGACTCTTTAACCTGGTTCAGAGTGCATACATTTTGGGCTTTCATGGCCGGAATCACTGGGTTGCTGTGAGTTTTCCAGGCTGTGTGGCCATGTTCCAGAAGCATTCTCTTCTGACGTTTCGCCCACATCTATGGCAGGCATCCTCAGAGGTTGTGAGGTCTGTTGGAAACTAGGCAAGTGGGGTTTCTATATCTCTGGAAGGTCCAAGGTGAAGGGAAGAACTCTGCGGCAAGTGTGAATGTTGCAATTGGCCAGCTTGATTAGCATTGAATGGCCTTGCAGCTTCAAAGCCTGGCTGTTTCCGCCTGGGGGGGATCCTTTGTTGCTGTGGTTCTCAACCTGACTAATGCCACAACCCCTTAATACAGTTCCTTATGTTGTGGTGTCCCCCAACTATAAAATTATTTTTGTAGCTACTTCATAACTAATTTTGCTACTGTTATGAATCGTAATGTAAATATCCGATGTGCAGGATGGATTTTCATTAGTGGACCAAATTTTGCATAAATACCCTCTACGCCCAAATTTGAATACTAGTGGGATTGAGGGGGACTAATTTTGTCATTTGGGAGTTGTAGTTAACATACAATCAAAGAGCATTCTGAACTCCATCAATGATGAAATTGCACCAAATTTGACACTCAGAATGCCCAGGAGTAGCAGAAACTACTGGAAGGGTTTGGTGGGCATTGACCTTGAGTTTTGGAGTTGTAGGGGTTGGGCTAGATGGCCCATGTGGTCTCTTCCAACTCTATTATTCTATGATTCTATGGCTGGAGTTACACTGAGAAATATAACTGTTCTGATTTACTTACAAATTTAGCTTAACAAATCTACAGAACCTATCTTCTTGGAACTTGAGGACTGCTTGTTCTGACACGTGAGCAACTTAGCCAAAGTTCGTTAGACTAAGATTTCCATTAACTTGCATTAAGTTAGTACACATGGACCACTAAAATAACAAATCTGTACTTCAAGTGATCTACTACTTTCATTTAAAGGTAAAGGTTTTCTCCGACGTTAAGTCCAGTCATGTCCGACTCTGGGGGTTGGTGCTCATGTCCATTTCTAAGCTGAAGAGCTGGCGTTGTCCGTAGACACCTCCAAGGTCATGTGGCCGGCATGACTGCATGGAGTGCCGTTACCTTTCCGCTGGAGCAGTACCTATTGATTTACTCACATTGGCATGTTTTCGAACTGCTACTCTGTTTCCCCGAAAATAAGACATCCCTAGAAAATAAGACCTATTAGAGGTTTTGCTGAATTACTAAATATAAGGCCTCCCCCGAAAGTAAGACCTAGCAAAGTTTTTGTTTGGAAGCATGCCCAATGAACAGAACACCAGAGCATGCAGGATCGGGAAATGTATGTACTATAGATTGTTGTATATGGAAATAGTGGTAGTAACAAGAATATCTTGATAGGATTCACAGTTTGTCTGGTTATGCTGGTTCGTGTTGACAACTACCGAACAGTGTATAATAAATGTTCATTTTGTTTTGGTTCAATAATAAATATGAATTCTTCTTCATGGAAAAATAAGACATCCCCTGAAAGTAAGACCTAGCACATCTTTGGGAGCAAAAATTAATATAAGACACTGTCTTATTTTCGGGGAAACACGGTAGGTTGGCAGAAGCTGGAGCTAACACTCTGCTCCTGGGATTTGAACCTGCGACCACAAATCTCTCATCCAAAATGTGTTATAGAAATCTCATTATAAGGCTAGCAAGTGCTTGGAATTGTGAATGCTTTTATCCATCTAGTGTTTAGATCCACTGAAAAATCTGCAGACGATATTTAAAATTTATTACTTTATTGTAGTAGTTAACAAATCTCTAAAATGGCTTTGCACAATTTTACAATTCATATGTAGCAATAAGCTTATTTTAATATTTAAACTGACATCCCCACTCTTCCTAGCAGCAACACAATTAGCATGCATTCAGAGTTTACAATTTTAAACATTTTCAAGTCTGTTTTTACAGTCTAGTACCCTCCCTGATCAATGAAAACACAACAGAAATTCTTCCTGTCTGAAAGACGACGGTTCAAAGCATCAAAACTTCAGAAGAGGAGAATCTATGTTTTCTTTATTTCCTTCAGGGCCAAGTTGAATTAGAGGAGAGCTCAGATCTATTAGCTAGAAAGAGAAAGGATACTATGAAGACACATCCCTGAGTACCAGAAGACACACATCGTGGCTTTAACTGCATTTGACTGGATTATTACTAACTGGCTGCCTCCTAAATGAGCCCTAAGCCCTGGTAAAAGTGTTCTTCTCTGTGTCTTAATGGGAGCCACAATATATTTGAAGGAGATGGGGCCTTCTCAAGAGCTGAATCAAATGACGGAATTTGTTGCTCTGAAAGGCCACCTTCTTAGATAATATTTCAACATCTCTATTTAAACAGGCATTTATTCTGAGTTTCAAGCACTGTTTCCCTCTGCTGTACTTACCCGCTTTCATCACGATGTTTCATAATTAAATTGTGTCATTCCACATTTTAATTATTGTTAGATGATCCGCACAGTTTACAAACACTGGAAAGGTGAAACACACATTTTTGTGTGGATGGATGTCTAAGTAATAATGCTGCTAAGCCTGTTATGTTTTTGTGAATTTCACACATAATTATATTAAATATACAGTAATAGCTAGACAATTCCTGGCCCTTATTAGAGGAAGCACCCAGGTTGCACAGTAATTGGGTTTTGCATATATTGTGAAGAAATTCCTGTTACTTTATTGTACTTTAGCACTAGCATTTAGCACCTGTAATAACAGCCATACAGGCGAAACAATATTTATCCTTGGAACCAGCATTTCTGAAGGAACAACATGCAAGCCCCCGTTCATCGAAACCTGCAGATTTGTATGAACAGAAGTCTATTTTACCTGCCCTGTAGATTTAATTGGAGAAGCCTTAATTACTTCAGGAGTGTTAAAAAGATCAATGAGAGGTTTGTTTTCACACTTCTGGATGACAATTTTATCTACTCCGATTGGTGTTTTATCAAGTCCAATGTCTACCAGCAGACTCTAGAGAGAGAGAGAGAGAGAGAAAGAGAGAGAGAGAGAGAGAAGAAGAAAAACCATTTATAGATGTTGGCTGTTTATATATCTTATGAAAGTACGTAGAACTAAAGGAGAACATTCATAAGAACAATACTATTCGCACAAGGATTACTACTGTCATCTTCTTGAAAAGCTATGTTATTTTGGTTGTTTATACTCAACAAGAGGTAGTTTTGAGGAGTCCTTTAATGGAACCACAACACAAAGGACCATGAATAGCAGGGAATGCCCCAAACAGATTACAAGCCAAAGTAACAACTTGAAAATAGGCATATATATTACGATCTGAAAAGAAATTAAAGCATGCATATATATTGAAGAATATTACAATGTAGATACAAAAGTGTAAGTAGAAACATGCACAAATCCATGTTAATACAACTTTAACAGCAACATCATACATGGAAGTGAAGAAAAACTGACCAGAGGCACAGCTCATAAATTAATCGCAGTAAACAGTTTATAATGACAAGCCATCTTAAATACAAAAGGAGGTAGTCTCTCAATGAGGTACGAGAGAAAAACACACACACACACACACACACACACAGCCCTCACTCAAGGATGACCAGATCTCCATTCTTACAATAGAGAAATATATACAGATTCAGAATATAGAAAGACAACTTTCTTTAGAATTTGACCAGCTACAATCCCTAATTACTTCATACTATTTAGAGTCTGACACTAGCAGCTATTAGCACAGCTGCCTTTTTAATAAGTTGCTTTCCATTTTTTTGATTTACAAATCTCCACCAAAGCACAAGACTTAAAATAAATTCAACGAATCCCTTGCTTATTGAAACTTGAAATGTTCCTGAGAATGCAGGAGATACCAGGGGGTGCTAGCATCTTTCCATTCCATTTGAATCTCAGAAGCAATAACCTCTTATGCAGAAATAGTCCTGGCTTCACACACAGAGAGATAAACCGCAGCCTACCTCTTTAGCTGCTTCCTCTTTTTTAGTCGCATCCTGTTCCATTTCTTCAGAAGATTTCTCTGGCGAAAAGACAAGCGCAATAGGTACAATCTGTGATAGAGTTGAGTCTTCCTCTGCTGAAGATGAGCTAGAGGTGCTCACCTTTGTCTTGCTGTCCTTTTCCCATTTTGTGCTAGACAGGAAAAGAGGCAACAATGTTATGTTAGATTTCTAGTACAAGTTCAGACTCACACTAGTTTGAGTTCATTACAGTAGGCTCTTTGTATCTACTACAGTTTGTGCTTCAGGACCCACTCACGTGGATACCAAAATTACTGAGTGCCTTCCGGAAATAGTTTCTGGGATATTTTCAAGCCATGGATGGTTGAATTCATGGATGGAGAATCTATAGATACGGAAGCCCAACTGCATTTATATTAATTACTGCACTGGTTCCATAATTAATAGCAAGTACAGGTTTGGCTTAAATACCATAGAGCAGGGCAAACTTTCTAACTTGGAGGCCGCATAGCGGGCTGGGGGGCAGGATTCTCCCCAAGTCCCTCCCTGCCCTTTCCTCCCCTTCCTCTTCTCTTTTGGGGACAGAAAATGAAGGAAAGACAGGAAACATTTGGATTTGAAAACGCTTGGCCTTTGTCAGGATGAGATGGTGGACGGGAGAGAAAAGTATATCCATTAGACCACGTATTGCCTACTCCTGATACAGAATCCTAGAATCTTAAGAGCTGGAAGAGACCCCTAAGGGCCATCCAACCCCCAGCCATGCAGGAAGGCACAATCAAAGCACTCCCAATAGACAGCCTCTGTGAAAAGGCCTCCTGAGAAGGAGACTCCACCACACTCCAAGGCAACCTATGTCACTCTCCAGGAAGCTCTTCCTAATCTTTTCAGTTGAATCTCTTTCTCTGCCATTTGAACCCATTGCTCCCTTGTGCCCTAGTCTCTAGAGCAGAAGAAAGTCAGTTTTCCTCCTCCCTCCTCCTCCTCCTCAATGGGACACCCTTTTAAAATCTTGAAATATGGTTCTCATGTCCCTCTCAACCTTCTCTTCTCCCAGGTAAACGTCACCCCAGGAGAAAAGGAGGAAGAAAAAGAGAAGGAAGGAAGGAAGGGAGGAAGATAAGGATGGAATGAAGGAAGAATGGAAGGGAATGGAAGGAGGGAGAAAAGACAAAGGGGAAGGAAGAAGAGAGATGGAAGGAGGGAAGAAAGAGGGAAGGACGGAAAGAAGATAGGGTGGAAGTGAAGAAAGAAGGGAGGGAAGGAAGGAAGGAAGGAAAGAGGAGGAAGGAAGGATAGGATGTGTGAGAGGAGGGCCTAAGAAAAGAGCCCAAGGGGCCGCATCTGGCCCCCGGGCCTGGGGTTACTCATACCTGCCATAGATCTAATTAGATTTTGAAAGCTAAGCAGGACCAAGTCTGGTTAGTACTCCACAGACCAGCAATGAATACTGGATGCTGTAGGCTGTATTTGAAGAGAGGAAACCCTAAGAAAACCCTATGAAATTCATGGGATCACCATAAGTTGGTAGGTAACTTGTTGGATAGTACAGTGTAACTGCACAAGTGTCACAGAGAATCATGTGTTCAGATTTTAAATGGATGCATGTAAGTGCAATAAAATAGTAATAATCTAATTTCTGCCTAAGTTGAGGCATCTTGTGGTTTTTTGTGGGGGTTTTCTTGTAGCAAATGGCTGTTCCCAACCCTTGCATATTCAATCAGCCAGTCCTAGTAAAGATTTAAATGTGTTTATTGCAGTTTGTGGGCTTATCTGGGTGTTGTTGTTTTTTTTGTTTTTTTTTTACTGAACATAAGTGCCATTAAAAGTTTGTGCCTGCCAGGCAGGCTAAGAAATTGATTTCATACTTATTTCTTGTTTGCCAACAGATGCCAATCTCAGATGCCACCTGAGCACTTCATATTCTGACCCTTGATCATTCAAGTTATCGTGCAAGTTATCTTGGAATTGAACTCCTTTAGAGTTGTGTCTATATTGACTCTGAAATCTCACACAAGCCAACTACATAGAGGACAAGCACAGACTAAAGTACAGTCTGCAGAAATGAGAACAAATGAATATATTATATAGTACCACTGCATTCTTAGCAAGCATGGATTACCTTGGCACTTCTGGTTTTTTGGAAGTCACATTGGAGACCTGATGAAGAGGTTCAGGATTAGGAGAAGACATCGATCTAGGCAGAGTTTTGGGGGTTAGCATTGGAATTCCAGAAATGCGTCGACCAACAGGTGTAGGCAACGAAGAATGCCTGACGTTACTGGCAGGAGTCCGTAAAGCAGATTTTGCAGCAGAACAGAATTTTAACATACTCCCTTCTTCTGACTGTTTGAGAGGTGGCGTGACTGCAACATTGCTGAAAAACACACATGTAATATTAGAAACTTAAAATCCAAAGTGAAACAATTGCTAGTTTTAATTAAGACATCCAGAATAATAACATCTAATAATGTCAACCATTACCCCAACTTAAGGTTTACTTTCAGTCAAATTAATTCATTGGTGGTTTGCATGCTACTGAAGTGTATGATAGCATAGAGAGATCATCGAAATAACTTTAAGCTTCAAAAGCTGTTTACACTGAGTCAATTCATACACTATATAAAACTATAACTAAGAAAGCTATGACTTGTTAAAACAGTTAAACTCACAAGCATACAGTAGCGAGACATTTCCTTAAGTGGAAGGTTTTCAGGTCACTCTACTTCTAAACTAACTCGATATTTTTTCTCCTTATGCCTTCAAGGTAGTTAAATGAGAAGTGATTTAAAGAGGGAGCCAATAATTAATCACATAGGGCATTACCTTTCAGCATTGCCACAGGATAATAACTTGACTGGTTGCAGTACTCTGGCAGCTACATTTTTTGCAGACGTATCTAAGTGGAAGGAAATGAAAACATCCAACAGTTATTTTAATCTCCCGATAGTGTGAAGCATAGAGTAGACATGCTCCAAAACGTTAGGCCTCTGTGAATTATCACAGAGGCCTAAGATAGGTGTTCTTACCTTCTTTTGAGACTGGAGACATTGCTTTAGTTTTGAGTTTAGGGCTCGAACTTGCTCTTAGGTTTCCCAGCATACTTTTCTGTGCCAGTTTCTGAGTAGGATTTGAACCCCCTTTCTGAATCCCACTGCCTGAGGTCTCACATTTAGCAGCAGTAGCAGCTGCTCTATATTTGGGTACACTGACAGAAAGGTTTCCTTTAGTAGCACTTGTAGATTTTTGTAGATTTCCAGATGTATCCACATGAGAAGTCTGTCCCAATGACATTTTCATAGGCCTAACTACAGAAGTCTTGCTTGGAGTTGAGGAGAGGCTGGATCTGTTTGCAAAACCTTTTGTTGCAATGCCACTTGTGTGTACTAGAAATAAGCAAGATTTGTTATCTGTCATTAAGTATGGATGCACATTAATAAAATCGCCACCATCATCAATGCATTTAGTTTTTTACAATGACATAAAAGCAAAAATAAGTCTGCTGCAAGGAACATATAGTCTGCATGTGAACAACTCAGGTGAGAAAAGGGCAGAAAGGGAAAAAAATCTTGAGATACACACTGAATATGAATATGTTGCACACACATGATCAGGATTATGCCAAAAACATGGGTTTAAGAAAGCATTGGAAGAAAGTGGAAAAAGCAAACACCATGTAAATGTTTTGGAAGGCCTTTAAAAGTTCAAGAAGCAACAATGGAAAAGAGGAGAAAAAAGGGCCCCAGCCCCAAATGGCTCTGTCAGACCCGTTTTGTCCACAGCTTCAGCCAGACGGCTGTTTACCAGTCTGGCTGAGCTAAGCACCCCTTCCTACTTCCCCTGCTTCCCCAATAGGACCACAGGCTTAGTAACACACTCACACCTCATCCCACAGAAATGATTGCACTACAAAGCTGTTCCAGAGGCTTTCTCTCCTGATGTTTTGCCCACATCTGTGGCACGCACCCTTAGAGGTATGGTACCTCACAACCTCTGAGGATGTCTGCCACAGATGTGGGTAAAACATCAGGAGAGAAAGCCTCTGGAACATGGTCATACATTCCGAAAGACTCACACCAACTAAGTGATTCCAGCCATGAAAGCCTTCGACGATACGATTCTAAGACACACCCCATTTTTAGAGATACTTATATAGGGGAGGAAAGTGTCTTAGAATGGAAGAAATACAGTATTTACTTTCAGAATACAGAAATACTGATAACTGTAGTAGCAAGGTTTTTGATATCTGTGCCTTAGCAGAAGTAACCAAGTAAAATATTTAGCATCCAAGCTGTATAATTCCACTATAACTACCACCCATTTTTAATCATGGATAATTTTCAAGTCTGATACATTTTAACCACTATTACTCTGTCCATTAATCTCTTAGGCATGTATTTATGATTTTATTCAAAATATAGGGGAGCAGAACCACTTACCAAAAATACTCTTTAGCACATTGGAGCAACAACCTCCTTTTATCTAGAAATCACCAGGTTTGAAGAGCTAAATCGAGATCCAATTAAACTACAACATTCAAGCATAGATTATATGATCTGCAAAACTATTGTTGCTTTTCAATGCTGCCTTCTGTTTTCAGAATCTACACACACTTACTTTCTGCCACACATACAGTAGAGTCTCACTTATCCAACATAAACGGGCTGGCAGGACGTTGGATAAGTGAAAATGTTGGATAATAGGAGGAATTCAGGAAAAGCCTATTAAACATCAAATTACATTATGATTTTACAAATTAAGCACCAAAACATCATGTTTTACAACAAACCGACAGAAAAAGCAGTTCAATACATGGTAACCTTATGTAGTAATAGCTGTATTTACGAATTTAGTACCAAAACTTCATAATGTATTGAAAAATTGACTACAAAAACACTGACTACTAAAAGGCAAACTGTGTTGGATAATACAGAACACTGGATAAGTGATGGTTGGATAAGTGAGACTCTATTGTAGTTCCTTTCATAAACTACCACAGGCATGGGCAAACTTCAGCCCTCCAGGTGTTTTGGACTTCAACTCTCGCAATTCCTAACAGCCTACTGGCTGTTAGGAATTGCGGGAGTTAAAGTCCAAAACACCTGGAGGCCCGAGGTTTGCCCATGCCTGAACTATTATGTCCTTCACAAAGAACCTAGGGCTTTTCTGATTTCAAATAATGGTCATGGAGATTTAAGGACTCACATAAAAAAGAAAGTGCCTGTTTCCACTATGATTTTCAATGATATACGAAATTGATAAATAAGGAATCTCTTTAAGCACAGTTTAGTAAAAACAGGATCAATAAATGATTTAACTGTTACCTTTTCCAGTTTTAGGTGACAGTGACAGGCTTGAATTCAGGCTTGAATTCATGCTGGAAACAGATGATGATGAAGATGATGATGTAATTTTTCTCATACGGACATTACTTGGAGCTTTCAGTTGCCTTGTCTTCGCACTCAACTATAAAGGTCGAAGTAGAAATTTATATCACAAGAATGTCTAGTGCTAGTGCCATATTGTTACAAAGCCAAGGATACCCAACAATGTTTTGACTCAAGTGTTTTGGATATGCACTTCTTCAAATTAAAGGGACTGCATTTCTCTACAGTTCATAGATTTGTAGGCCCTCTCTTAAATTTTACTATTTTTTCACAGCAATATACAGAACCAAATCTGTTTAGCAAAGAGTTTAATACAAAACATACCACTGCTTGTCATTTTAAAACAAAAGCAGGCAGAGTTTTAAACTGCAACTCCCAACAGCTTTACCAGCATAGGCAATGGTGAGGAATCTGGAGCTTGAATGCATTTTGAACACCCTCTCAAAAGCATTTAGTCCTATTTTTCTAGATTCTTTGTTAAACCTACTTCTTAATAACAGAGGAAGCAGAAAGATTGACATAGCAGGGGAAGCAAAAAAGATTGACAACATAGCAGCTATAATTGATGAGAGAAATCTGAAACAGCTACATATTGAGTTATACTCATTAAGAGCAATCACCTTGCTAGGAGCAGAAGAACTGTTACAAAATGGTGGGTCTCCATCTGAAGCAATGCTTAATTTTTCAGAGAGCAAATCTTCAGATGACCCCATGCCATTCAGATCATTCCTGCTGGAAGAACTTGAAAGCTTCTCTTGTTTTGGCTAGAAGGTTAAGATTTGAAAAAAAAAGTAAGACAAACAGATTTCAGATGCTATTAAACTCAAGCATCATTTAAGTATGGTAATTATCAGCAGAGTTGTGAATTGACCAGTCTTTGGAAATGGGTATTTCAGCAGATCAGAGCGCTTGATACTGAAGAGTAAGAAGTGAATAATTTTCCCCAAATCTCTAAGCTTTCCCTGGTTTGTATTATAAGCTTTTTTTTAGCCTGTGTTTACTATCTAGAAATAAGCATGTCTTCAACCCATATCTGCTGACGACAGGTCAGGGGTTCATATTCGGGGAGAGCAGGTGAACTCCCTCTGTCAGCTCCAGCTCCCCATGCGGGGACATGAGAGAGGCCTCCCACAAGAATGGTAAAACATCAAACATCCAGGCGTCCCCTGGGCAACGTCCTTGCAGATGGCCAATTCTCTCACACCAGAAGCGACTTGCAGTTTCTCAAGTCGCTCCTGACACAAAGAAAAAAAAAACCCCTAGAAACTACTCACTGGGTAGTCTTACGGTGACACAAGAATGTATTTAAGCAGGTAACAATACAAACATTAACTTTCAAGTAATATTTTGCAATGCCAGTTAAATAATAATAATAATAATAATAATAATACTTTATTTATACCCCGCCACCATCTCCCCAACGGGGACTCGGGGCGGCTTACATGGGGCCATGCCCAGGACAATACAATATAACAAAATATATAAACAACATATCATAATACAATTAAACAATACAATAGATAATAATGTACAGTACAACACAAAGTCAAGAAAGCAATATAACAAGGGCGGGCCGCATGAACACTAAGTTAAAACTCGGGGTGAGAAAGGGATAAGAATAAAAACCTCGGGGGACAGGGACATCAGATAGTGAAACAGTCTAGAGGATAAATGTTGGGGGGAGTAACAAAGGAACAGTTACTCTCCGAAAGCACACCGGAAGAGCCATGTTTTAAAATCTTTCCTAAAGGCTAAAAGGGTGGGGGCTTGCCTGATTTCATTGGGCAGTGAGTTCCACAAACGGGAGGCCACAGCAGAAAAGGCCCTCTCCCTTGTTCCCACAAGGCAGGCCTGAGATATAGGCAGTGGCGACAGGAGGGCCTCCCCTGATGATCGGAGAGATCGGGCAGGTTTATGGTAGGAGATACGGTCACGAAGGTAGGTGGGTCCCAAACCGTTTAGGGCTTTATAAATGATGGTCTGCACCTTGAATTGGGACCGAAAAATGAACGGCAGCCAGTGGAGCTCCTTAACACTGCACTCAACTAGAAGTAGTACAACTACTTCAGCAGCAAAAGAGTTTTGAATATTGCCAGAATTAAATATTTTAAACTCAGGCCAATCACTTTAAATAAAGTATACCCCATGCAGACATTTGTTCTCTTTTTATGTAACTCCAAAAGGGAAGAGGAGGAAAATTAAGGCCACATTAATTAAGAGGTAGCACAGAAAGTAACCACTCTTGTATGTACTCAACTAAGCTTTCAGCTCCTTAAAAAGGAAAAGACTTACCTGTCCTGTTGTTACGCTATTGTTATTTACAGATGCATTTTTAACAGGCTGAAATGTGCTTGGTTTTTTAATGCTTTTGTCACTCTTTGATTGGGATGAATGCATCACAGATGCTTTGGGTAATTTATCCAGTTGTCCGGGACTAGAATAATTTAGAAGTCTTTGCGGGAGAGGAGAGTCCTCCGTCATTCTGGCAGGATGACTTGAACACTTCTGTAATGAAGGTGGCAGTTGGGAAACTGGGCTTTCCCCCACATAAAACGTCTCTCTCTTAATCGATGTTGGGGTTTTATTGGTCACTATTCCTCTCTCAAGGATCTTCAGTTTTGATTTTGATTCTTGCACAAACTTTTCCACAGTCGCTGACTTTGCTTCTTCCTGCTGGCTAGCATTTTTTCGTTTGGTTTTGCTTGCACTTTGTAGTTGCAGTGCTACCAGATGGGCTTCCTTAAAAATTTCAACAAATTTCTCTCCAGCAAGAGGACTCCATGTTGGTGCATCCTGAGCTGATGGTGAGCATTTATTCTTTGGTCCTTCTTGAGATTCAAGCAAGACAGCAATACATTTTTCTTTATGTCCCATTGGTCCAACAAAAACTTCGTCATTTTCACTAAAAAAAAAAACCACAACAAAACAGGTAGCGTGTTAGACATCAGAAAACCCTTTCCTCTTTAATGATGCACTTTCGCATTGCAGGTACTTAGTTTACCTCATAGGAGACAGTGAAAGGTCAAAGTCAAATTTTTCATCCATCAGGAGGGGAATGTCTGCAATGACAAAGCATATCATTTCTTGTTATTGCAATGATCAACACTGACATTATTCTGTTGATAATACGCTAATATATTCATCTTTGCCATACTGAAATTTCTGTGTTGCTACTATCCAATGCGGGGCCCCAGGTGGCACAGTGTGTTAAAGTGCTGAGCTGCTGAACTTGCGGACCAAAAGGTCCCAGGTTCAAATCCTGGGAGCGGAATGAGTGCCCGCTGTTAGCCCCAGCTCCTGCCAACCTAGCAGTTCAAAAACATGCAAATGTGAGTAGATTAATAGGTACTGCTCCGGCGGGAAGGTAACGGCACTCCATGCAGTCATGCCGGCCACATGACCTTGGAGATGTCTACGGACAATGCCGGCTCTTCGGCTTAGAAATGGAGATGAGCACCAACCCCCAGAGTCGGTCGCGACTGGACTTAACATCAGGGGAAACCTTTACCTTTACCTTACTATCCTATGCAACAAGAATGGTTTTACTGTGCAACAAAAGAACATAGCATCAATTTAATATAACCTAAAGTATATACCCTAGTCCAAAAGTATGAACTCTGCACAGGAACAACCTTCTATGTATATTTGTTCTTTTGTGTAGGCATAATAATTAGATATCTATATTAAACACCAAGTTTTGTGGGTATACTAAATCCACATTTTCACTTCGCTGACAAAACCGGTAACCGTCACCGTTAATTAAAACTGGTTACTTTTAACATAAATTCACATGGTAAACAGATTTTGGTTCATCCTAAAATGAAGTTCTATACGTACTCAAAATTAAGCTAGTTTTACATGGGCTTCTAGAGGGAATACACACTAGTTATAACGGACAGCTCAGTGAAACCAGATATCAGTAGAAACCTGTTTTTAATCAATGCATACATTTTTTTAAAAAAACTGAGAACCGTTGTTTATTGTTTAAAGTAACCATTTGCAATTAATCCAGAATAAAGAATTTATTATTTTTAAAAAATTCTGTCAAAGAGTCCTTTTAATAAGTAACTGTAATCAAGTCAAAGGCAATCCAATGCTTTGAATACAAATGCACCTACAGTGTAGCATCAATGTAATTTGACAGCAGTTTGCCTGCCATCAATCTGCTGTAGAATCGTGGGAACTATAGTTTTACAAGACCCTTAGTCTTTGCCAAAGAGTGCTCGTGCCACACTAAACTACAACTCCCATGATTCCTGATGGTAAGAGTTCTTCGACAGTGAAATATGCTGCCTTGGAGAGTGGTGCAGTCTCCTTCTCTGGTGGTTTATAAACAGTCTGGATGGTTTTCGGTCAGGGATTGGTTGGATTGTATAGTGCTTATGGTCTCTTTCAACTCTAAAATACTATAATCACCTGAACTACTCCTGAACTTGATTTTAGACATTTCAGACATATCCAGGACAAGCATTATAGATTAATTACAAAGCTTTTTACAATTTTATCTATGCTTTACCATTTACCCTACTTTGTTATTTTTGAAATCACTTACTGTTATTCACACACACACTGGGTTTTGCTTCCATCACCTCACATTCTGAATGCAAGGCTGCTTTCAAGTCCTCCATGGTATAACTGCAAAACAGTGGTGATGCGTTAAAGACAGCTCAAAGCGCTATAAATCCATATCCTGGACTTTCTGCTTTTAATGTTTTGAGTTTCTGGTTTTAATGATTTTTTAAAAAAACCTATTATATTTATTTATACTCCACTTTATCTCCCCAAAGGGGACTCAAAGCGGCTTGACATAAAAGCATTAGCACAGAATTTAAAATGTACGGATATACAAAAATTAAAACACAAACAGAAACAGCACTAAAAAATTAGTTAAAAGAAAACATATTCAAAGTTCTTAAACACATTAAACCCCTCTGATTTTAATATTTTACATATGATTCTATGATTTAGATTAGATTAGATTAGAAGATTTAAAAGATTAGAAGATTTAGATTTAGATATCAAGCTTCATCACAATAATGCACACCCACATATGTCATTTTTCACAATCCAGGTGACTGCAAAAATGAGCTGGTCAGTAGTGCCTCACCCACCCTACTGCCCTGATTTGACCCCTTCTGACTTTTACCTGTTTGGACCTCTGAAATACAACCTACATGATTTCAAACTCAATGACTTGAATGATGTTAGGGTTTAAAATCATGGGTCAGAAAGCAAGGCCCTGTATGTTATTACACTATGTAACAAAATTTGAAAAATGTTATGTTCCTGTTTTGAAAGTGTTATTTCCTGTTTAATTGTGCGGTACTTAGTTTGAAAATAGTTGTTATACTCCAGGAACTTCATTTTTGTAGCTGCCATAAACTAAGATGAATTGATGAGACTCAATGAGATATTCATTGAAGAACTAGAGCAAAATGTACTGCAAGACGTCCCGCAAAAACGTTTTTGCAATTTAATAAACCTTTTTCCATGTTTTTTTAATGATAGAATCAATGAGAAAATGACATTTATAACCCAGGAACAAAAATAGTGTTATATAGGGTTGGCTAAACCTCCAATTTGCTAATAAAACTGAATCACTGTGTCGCAAAACAATGCATGTCTACAAAGTGTCTCCCCAACACAACATGCTTTAATAAAAGCATCACATTTGAAATGCTCCACCAGTGATTTTGGCAATACAATAGAGTCTCACTTATCCAAGTTTCTGGATTATCCAAGCCATTTTTGTAGTCAATGTTTTCAATATAACGGGGCTGTGGCGCAGACGGGAGAGCAAGCCAGTGCAATTAACTGCAATGGATCACTGACCAGGAGGTCATAAGATCGAGGCCCGCTCGGAGCTATGTTGTTGTTTGTCTTTGTCCTATGTTAAAACGCATTGAATGTTTGCCTAATATGTGTAATGTGATCCGCCCGGAGTCCCCTTCGGGGTGAGAAGGGCGGAATATAAATGCTGTAAATAAATAAATAAATAAATAAATAAATAAATATTTTGGTGCTAAATTTGTAAATACAGTCATTACAACATAGCATTACTGCGTATTGAACTGCTTTTTCTGTCAAATTTGTTGTAAAACATGATGTTTTGGTGCTTAATTTGTAAAATCATAACCTAATTTGATGTTTAATAGGCTTTTCCTTAATTCCTCCTTATTATCCAAGATATTCGCTTATCCAAGCTTCTGCCGGTCCGTTTAGCTTGGATAAGTGAGACTCTACTGTATATCTATACACATAATGAAAGTGGAAAACATGCATGTATGTGTGTGGCTGGGGTGTCCACTTACACAGACAAGCTCCTACTTCCACAAATAGCTATAGCTCCCACTACTCAGGAGACACCAACGGCCCTCCCTCCAATGACGTTACAGGTTATGGAAAGCATCGTAAACATGTACAAGAGCCCTGCCAATGTCCTCCACAAACACCATCTTGCCCACCACCCAAGTGAAGACTTTCATATGGGGACAATTTCACCCTAGATTTTTTTTTGTTTTTCTTACACAACAGACATCCCAATATTTCTTACTCTCTCTATTGGTGTGGAATTTGCATGATCCCGCTCAATGCCTCTCCCAAAACCCTTTTCTTTTCTGTGGCACACAGCAAACAGAGGAAATGATCAGCAACTGAACATACTAGAGAAGTTTGGAGAGAATTCACTATGATTTATAGGAATTGTAGGTACTGGGATGTATAGTTCACCTGCAACCTAAGAGCACTCTGAACTCCACCAATGATGAACTTGGAACTAACTTGGTACACAAAACCCCCAAGACCAACAAAAATACTGGAGATCTTTAAAGGTATTTACAGGATGTAGTTCACCTACATCCAGGGCATACCATGAACCCAGGGCATACCATGATCTGGGCCAAACTTGACATGCATACCCAATATACTCAAATGTGAACACTGGTGGGTTTTGAGGGAAATTGGCCTGGACATTTGGGAGTTGTTGGTACTGGGATTTATGGTTCACCTGCAACCAATGAGTACTCTGAACTCCACAAACCATGGAGTTGAACCAAACTTGGCACACAGAGCCCCCACGATCAACAAAAAATACTGGAGATCTTTGGGGGAAATTCCCCCTGATTTGGGGGAGTTGTAGTTCACCTACATCCAGAGAGCACTGTGAACCCAAACACGGATGGATCTGGGCCAAACTTGGCACACATACCTGATATGATGAAATTTGATTACTGGAAGCGTTTGGCGGGAACTGGCCTTCTTTTCTGGGAGTTGTAGTTCACCCACAACCAGAGAAACTGTGACCTCCACTAATTATGGACTTGGTCCAAACTTGGCACATAGAACCCCCATGACTAACTCTGCCAACTAGCGGGGTTTGAGGGGACAGACTCACCATAGTGGAAGCTGTAGTTTACCCTACAGCCAGAGAGCACACTGAATCTCACCATTGATGCAGATAGAGCAAACTTGCCTAACATAACAAACTTAGAAGTACTGATGGAGTTTGACGGGGTTAACATGGCATTGTATATGTGTGTGTGTGTCTATTCTGGTATCAATTCTCCCAAATTAAGAGTTTAACTTTCAGGGAACTCTCTGAAGCGACCGCTTAGCAAGCAAAGCAGACAAAAGCTCCTCTGAGCATGCGCAGAGTGAAAGGTAATGACTGCTAGGGGAAGTCTCCTTTGCACAGGGCCCACCTACTCCCTCCTGCCTCACTTCAGCGCCAGAGTCCCCATTCACACATGAAAACAAGACATACGTGTCCGTGGTTCACTCTGTCAGAGGCAGCCAATTCTTGACAGGCCGCTTCTTGGGAGCCTTCCTTCGTAGACGCCGAGGGAGTTTGTCTGTCACTCAGGCGCTTGAAATGGCCGCTCCGTGACGCCAAAATACCCCGCGTCCTCTGATTGGTGGATTCAAACCACTCTGGTGGCCTATCACCGTCCGTAGGGAGTTGCGACGTCACCCCGACTCTAACCCAGTCTTTCCTTCATCACTCTGGAGCTAAAAAAAAAAATACAGAGACTCAAACAGAGACTGAAACAGGTTGGGAACGTTGCTTGTTATCTCCATGACCTAGCAGTGGTTTGGGAAGGAAAACTGAATACTCACAAGCTCTGAATAACCCCCAAACTATGGTCTTTTAGAGTGTGGACTTCAACTCCCAGAATCCCTCATCATTGGTCCGTGGAATTGAGGCTTCTGGGAGTTGAAGTCCAAAAGACACATCTCCAGTCCAATCACAGCGCCCTCTGTCGGCGGATGAGATACCATACTCTCACTCCATCAATGGAGCCTGGACCGTTCCCTGATTTACAAGAACCAAAAAGTGGGCGCTAGAAATAACATCATATGAAAGCTGACTGGCACAACTAGACACAGTGAAGACATCTGCCTTTGCGTTTTGCTACTCTGCTGCTGAATACGCATGCCCAGTGTGGAATACATCTCACCACTTTAAACAGGGGATGTGGCTCTTAATGTGACATGGCGCATTATCACAGGATGTCTACACCCCACAACACTGGAGAAATTATACTGTTTAGCTGGCATTGCACCGCCAGACATCTTCCGGGAAGTAGCAGCCAGCCATGAAAGGACCATGGCACTGACATTTCCAGCCCATCCCCTGTTTGGGTATCAGCCAGCACCCCAATGCCTTAAATCAAGGAATAGTTTTCTAAGATCTACAGAGATACTCGCAGGAACACCTCAGCAAGCAAGAGTCCAAAAGTGGCAGGCTAAAATCCAAAATCTCAATCAGTGGCTGACACCGGATGAGAAACTCCTTCCTGGGCACTGAAGACAGGGTGACTTGGAAGGCGATGAACAGACTGCACTCTGGCACCACGAGATGCAGAGCCAACCTTAAGAAATGGGGTCACAAAGTGGAGTCCATGACATGCGAGTGTGGAGAAGAGCAAACCACAGACCACCTATTACAATGCAGTCTGAGCCCTTCCACATGCACAGTGGAGGACCTTCAAACAGCAACACGGGAGGCACTCCAAGTGGCCAGCTACTGGTCAGAGGACATTTAGTAGAATGCCAAGTTTTTTTAAACTTTGTGTTTTCAAATTCATTACAACTTGTACCCTCGGTTCGCTTCTGACACGATAAATAAATAAAATAAATAACTCCATCAATGGGACAGATAAATGACTGAAATTTTACCCTATATTTGAGGCTAGGGCACCTTCTACACAGCTGTAGGAAAGTCAGACCGTCTGGTTATCTGCTTTGCATTTGATTATATGGCAGTATAGAATCATCTAATCCAGTTCAAAGCAGACATCCAGGATTATGTGGCAGTGTAGATCCAGACAAGCTTTCAGCAGACTAGCTTTCATTCATTCAATCTGGTTCAGATCTTGTATCTTCTTTTCTAAGTCTGAAATAATAAAGTTGGATTGTAAACGTCGTAAGCGAAATAAAATCCTCGGACTGACTCAGGGCCCTTATGCCCATCTCTCAACATTTTAATCATACATGCCCTGATGATGTTTTTAATATTTGTCACAGCCAACCTTTGTGTGATAGTTCTGTGACGCAATTCCTGCGGAAGAGGATGGAACATGAGAAAGTTACTTCCTTGCTTACAACTTCAGAATCCTTCAACCACTCAAGTGAACATTTCTAAGACATGGAACATGTTGTATTTTATATTTGCCAGACAAAGGATGCTCAGGTTGCACTGAGTACTATGGCCAGGGACTATTCTTGCCCTTTGTGATGCGCAATGGCTGGTGGAACGATCCGGCCCATTCAAGTCAGTGATGCTGTCCCATTGGTTCTAAACTGTTTTTCCCTCATTCCTTCTATTTCCAGAGCTTTGGGCAGGACAAAGCAGAGAGATTGGAGAACAGGTAGATATGAAAGAACATTAAAAATATCCCCCAAAAGTGAAGAGAGGAACAATTGGGTAAAATAAATATAAAATAATAATGATAATAAAACTTTAGGGCAGATTCCAGCACACAATGGCATACATTCAATGCCTTCAAAAACAGATAAATATTGTCATAAAATCCTAACAAGATACCACATATGAACACAGCATTAAAAACCTAACATCAAATTAAACCTAATATCAATTAATTGAATATAATATGAATAACCTAAACCAATGTAGTCAGACAGAATCAGACAAGAATTATATAGTGGCATTATAGTCAGTCATAGCTCAGATTTTTCAAAGCAAACCAAGGACCTTTGATGAAATCTTAACTTAGAAAAAGGTCCCCTTGTTAGAGAACAGTTAGTTAAATGTGGGAAGGAGAGACAGTTATTGTAAATTACAAATAAGCAGATGGAAAGTAGGGGAATAAATCCTAATGACACTGATAACTATGATAAGTAATGACATGATTTTTATCCAGTAATGACTGGATTTTTAATATCCAAGGGTGTTGGCTATAATATTGACTCTATATTATAATCCACAACTATAGGTACAAGCAGAAGAGTTGTTCTTGTGTATTTTTCTGCAAAAGCGTGAAGCTCTCCTGAATCTCCTCTCCTTTGGCCACCTTCGGCAGAGCCACCTTTGAAGATCTGTGCAGTGAGTTGTTTTGAGACATGGCACAGCAATGGCTATTTGGATCTACAGCAGAGTCTCACTTATCCAACATAAACGGGCCGGCAGAACATTGGATAAGCAAAAATGTTGGATCATAAAGTGGGATTAAGGAAAAGCCTATAAACATCAAATTACACTATGATTTTACAAATTAAGCACTAAAACATAATGTTTTACAATAAATTGATGGAAAAAGCAGTTCAATACTTGGTCATGTTATGTAGTAATTACTGTATTTACGAATTTAGCACCAAAACATTGCAATGTATCTAAAACATTGACTACAAAAACACTGACTACTAAAACAATGACTACAAATAATGATAGAACTGCTGCCTAGAGAAACAGCAGTTGATCCAGGCGGAAGGCAGACTGCCTTGGATAATGGATGAGTGAAGGTTGGATAAGTGAGACTCTACAGTATTTGAATAGATTAAGTTTCCAGTTCTCCCTTCGTTTAGTTTCGTTCTTCCGTTTGAAATATTGCATGGGTTTGTTTGAATTTATAAGTTTCTCTGCAGTTATCATGAATCAGAATATGAGGGGTTGCCTTAATTTTTAAAGAAATAACGAATGCTCTTGTCGTGTTTGTGAATAGTTTTGGGGCCTTTGGTCAAAGTGGAGGGCATTAGTCTTGCTCTTTCAGATGCTTAGATGCAGCATTAGTTTGGATTTCTACTGATTTTCTTTGAGGGAACTGGGAGGGCTGGGGAAACACTGGTATCTTGGGATGGTACCATTCCATTATCTGGGCGGAGGCCAAAAGGGGGCGCTAGTTAGAGAAGGATAGTCCATTTCACAGGGGGAGTTGAAGGAAGAAAACTATTTCCCTATTTTTGCTGGTTATTCCTCCCTTCCCATCTCCTTCCCATGTCATAAACAAGGGTTGTGGGGAATAACAGGATTATTATGAAGCTGTAGGTTTTAGTTGGTTCAAGGACTCAATCTAGAGGGGCATAATCTGTGATTTGGTTGGCACACCTATTTATGATATGGGAAAGATAAGGCTAAAAAACACTTTAATAGGCTTCCGATAAGAGCTAACCTTTTAGCATTATGGAAAAGATATAAGGAAGGGTCTACGGTGGCACAGCGGGTTACATGGCTAAGCTGCAGAATTTGCTGTCCAGAAGGTCGGCAGTTTGAATATGTGGGACGGAGTGAGCTCCTGTTGTTAGCCCCAGCTTCTGCCAACCTACCCATTCAAAAACATGCAAATGTGAGTAGATCAGTAGGTAGTTACCGCATACAGTCATTCCGATCACATGACTTAGGAGGCGTCTACGGACAACGCCGGCTCTTCGGCTTAGAAATGGAGATGAGCACCACCCCCAGAGTCGGACTCAACTAGGCTTAATGTCAAGGGGAAACCTTTACCTTTATAAGGAAGGGATGGAGTCAAAGAGCCCGTTATGGCTGCGGTCTTTGGAAGAAGTACTAAAACCAACATATAATGGGGAATGGGGAATTTATAGGGAATGTCTAATGGAAGAAAAAAGAACAATGGAAATTAAAAGGGAGAGAAGAGCTATAGATAAATGATTGTACAGGATATATTTAAGAATGATATTAAAATAGGGTTCTCCAAAAGGAAATCAGATTTGGAAAATATTTTGAATAAAAGAAATAAAGGGCTGATTTCCAGGTTATACAAATATGTTCTAGAGTGTAATCTGGAAGGTTACCAAATAAAAACAGTAATGTTCACCTGGGTTAGAGATTTAGGGAAAAATATAGACCTGGACAACTGGGAATACTTATGGAATAAAGGATTCAAATTTTCAATAGCGGGTCCATTAGAGAAACAGGTACAAAATGTCCTATAGAAGTTACATAATGTCTGCATTAATGGCTGAAAATGACAAAACCCAAAGGGGAGAATGTTGGAGATGTAAAGTACAAAAAGGCATCATTTTCCATGTTTGGTGGAAGTGTAAGGAGGCTAAAAATGTCTGGGAAAAGATGATGAAATGATTACAAGAAAAACCCAGAAAGATACCTGTTGGATTTGTTTTAAGAGAAAATCAGTAAAGATGATGTAGAAATTTGCCAATGTAGTTTTGTCCCTGCGAGAGTTACAATAGCAAAGTTGTGGAAAGGGGAAAGAACTACTTATTAAAGACTGGAGAATAAAATTAGTTGAATATATCCAAATGGCAAACTTCTCCAATGGTTAAAGGGGAAGCAACTATGATTGAGTCTTGCCTTTGGGTATTTAAAAAAGAAATAGTTGCATGAGGAATTTATTAATGTAATGATAAGGACAGAGTTTTGTTAGATGCTAGTTCCATAGAGTATGGTGTCAGAAGTCATGGTTGGGGGTTCACGGGTGGGAAGAGGGAGGTTGTGGGATTTGAGAAATAATGTGTGTATTCTGCTTGATGCAATTTTGAAAAATGTATGTTTCTTTGTTTTTCTTCACACAGTATCAATTTTATTCTAAGACCCCCCTTCCCCCCAAAAAAAACCAACAGGAAAACAGGGGGAAATAGTTTTACTCCTTCAATCCCCATCCTTGCCCCCCCCCCCCCCCCCCCCGTAAAACTGACTATCATTCTCTTACTAGCGCCCTTTTGGCCTCCTCCCAGATAATGGAACAGTACTCTTGGGACTGCTTTTCCTACATCTGTGGGCATTGCAATTTCAAAGACATTGCAATTTCAGTGGACGAAATACAGGTTGGCCAACATTTTGCTCTTTACCTGTAAAATGAGAATGTTTTTGTGGGAGGATTTTCTTTCCTATGTTGTAACTATTGTGCTCTAATAACGGAATATTTACCCTCAGCCACAGAGGCCATGTCGGTAAGTCCATTTCATTCCTCTTACTCTACATAGAAATGTATTCTTTTGTTTATTTCTATGGAATTACTTTCCTATATTTTAAAATATTGTGCTCTACTAACCTGATATTTACCCTCAGCAACAGAAGTCATGTCGGTAAGTCCTTTTCATTCCTCTTGCTCTAAATAGAAATATATCAATCAGTTTATTTTTATGGGATTCCTGTCGTATATTTTAAAATATTGTGCTCTAATAACCTGAAATTTACCCTCAGCCGCAGAAGTCATGTTGGTAAGTCTATTTCATTCCTATTGTTTTAAATAGAAATGTATACTGTACTCCTGTTTATTTCTATGGCGTCACTTTTCTATATTTTAAACCAAGCATGAGCAAACTTTTTTGCCTTGGGGCCGCATTGGGGACCCAGCTGGGAGGACGGGGCCAGGAGGGAGGGAGGGCATACACTGGGCGGAGGTGGGCCAAGAGGGGACGGGGCCAGGCCAGGAGGGGTGGGGGTGGCTCCTCCTCTCAGCAGGAGGGCTCGGGGCCCCTTTGCAATCCATCACAGCCCCGTCAGAGCTTTCCCCATCTCAGCGCCTTATGGCTGCCTGAATTCTCTTCACTCACTGATCATGAGAGAGAGAGAGATCAACTACATCCAAGAGTATTGAAGGAACGAGCGGAAGTTATTTCAGAACCATTGGCAATCATCTTTGAGAGTTCTTGGAGAACAGGAGAAGCCCCAGCAGATTGGAGGAGGGTGAATGTGGTCCCTATCTTCAAGAAGGGGAAAAAGGACGATCCAAACAATTACCGTCCTGTCAGCCTCATGTTGATACCGGGCAAGATTTTGGAAAAGATAGTTAAGGAAGTGGTCTGCAAACACTGAGAAAGGAATGTAGTCATCGATAATCGTCAACATGGATTTATCAAAAACAAGGCATGCCAGACAAATCTGATCTCTTTTTTCGTCAGAGTTACAAGCTGGGTCCATGCAGGGAACACCGTGGATGTAGCGTATCTGGATTTCAGTAAGGCCTTCAACAAGGTTCTCCATGACCTTCTGGCAAACAAACTAGTCAAATGTGGGCTAGGCAAAACTACGGTGAGGTGGATCTGTAATTGATTAAGTGAACAAACTCAACGGGTGCTGACCAATCCTGGAAAGAAGTTACAAGTGGACTACCGCAGGGTCCTGTCCTGGGCCCAGTTCTGTTCAACGTCTTTATTAATGACTTAGATGAAAGGCTAGAAGGCATGATCATCAAGTTTGCAGATGACACCAAATTGGGAGGGATAACTAATACTCCAGAAGAAAGGAGAAGAATTCAAAACAATCTTAACAGATTGGAGAGATGGGCCAAAACTAACAAAAGGAAGTTCAACAGGGACAAATGCAAGATACTCCACTTAGGAAGAAAAAATGAAATGCAAAGATACAGAATGGGGAACGCCTGGCTCAACAGCAGTATGTATGAAAAAGAGTCCTCGTGGACAACAAGTTAAACATGAGCTAACAATGTGATCGGGAGGCTAAAAAAGCCAATGGGATTTTGGCCTGCATAAATAGGAGTATAGTGTCTAGATCGAGGGAAGTCATGCTTATTCTGCCTTGGTCAGACCACACCTGGAGTATTGTGTCCAATTCTGGGCAAACTGGAATGTGTCCAGAGGAGGGCGACTAAAATGATTAAGGACCTGGAGAAGTCCTATGAGGAGCAGCTTAAAGAACTGAGCATGTTTAGCCTGCAAAAGGAAAGGCTGAGAAGAGACATGATGGCCATGTATAAATATGTGAGGGGAAGGCATATGGAGGAGGGAGCAAGCTTGTTTTCTGCTGCCCTGGAAACTAGGGCGTGGAATAACGGCTTTAAACTACAGGAAAGGAGATTCCACCTGAACATTAGGAAGAACTTCCTCACTGTGAGAGCTGTTCAGCAGTGTAACTCTCTGCCTAGGAGTGTGATGGAGGCTTCTTCTTTGAGGCTTTTAAGCAGAGGCTGGATGGACATCTGTCGGGGGTGCTTTGATGGACAGTAAGATGCTGGAAGGTATACAAGAGAAGGTTTATTTTTTCACTAGCATGTATGTTCATACACACTCTGGTGCATGACCAGTCATGCACCTCTTGCTCCCTTCCCATTTCTCCTCTTGCAACCGTTACTGCCTCTTGACCTGCCAGTTGGTCCTTGAGGAAGATGGTCTGTACCCAGTGTGGCCGAGGCAAAGGACTGTTCCTGCTCCTCAGCAGGAGAAACCCCAGCACAGCCCTGCTCCTTCGTCCACAGACTGCAGCAGTTACTGAGGAGGGAGCTTCCCTGTGTGGCCAAGGCAAAAGATTGTTCTCCTTGTTGCCTTCACCCCTGAATCTCTCCAACGGGCCATTGTATCTTCCCACTGAGAGGAGTATGCAGGGGGCCTGAGGACAGGGCCTTAATCTGCCCATGTCTGTTTTAAACAGTTGTGCTCTAATAACCTGAAATTTGCCCTAAGCCACCGAAATCATGTCAGTAAGTACCTATTATTCCTCTTGATCTACATAGAAATTCATTCTTCATTTTATTTCTATGGGATTACTTTCCTATGTTGTAAACTATTGTGCTTTTGTAAAAGCACTTACGACTTGGCTGTTTGGTTGTGCATTTAAGTAAATCAGATCTAATTTGCCAAATAGTCACTGTTGAATGTTTTCATGTTGAATGTTTTTATATTGTGGAATGATATTTTAAATTGTAAGTCGCTCGGAGCACTCTGGTGGAGAGCGACTAATTAAGAAATAAAGTGAAGTGAAATAAAGTGAAGTGCTCTATTAACCTGAAATTTCCCCTCAGCCACAGAGGTCATGTTGGTAAGTCCATTTCATTCCTCTTACTCTACACAGAAATGTATTATTCTGTTTATTTCTGTGGGATTCCTTTCCTATATTTTAAAATGTTGTACTCTAATAACCTGAAATTTACCTTCAGCCACAGAAGTCATGTCGGTAAGTCAATCTTATTCCTCTTGATTACATAGAAATGTATTCTTCAGTTTATTTCTATGGAATTCCTTTCCTATGTTCTCATAAAATATTGTGCTCTAATAACCTTAAATTTACCTTCAGCCACAGAGGTCATGTCGGTAAGTCCATTTCATTCCTCTTACTCTACATAGAAATGTATTCTTCTGTTTGTTTCTATGGGATTACTTTCCTATGTGCTCTAATAACCGGATATTTATCCTCAGCCACAGGTCATGTCGGTAAGTCCATTTTATTCCTCTTGCTGTATATAGAAATGTATTCTTCTTTTATTTCTATGGGATTCTATGCATTCTGAATGTAAGCCGTTGAACCTCTTACTTAAATTGTTTTTTAAAGCTTTTTAATCATGTTTTTTAATCATGTTTGAACTGTTTTGTTGTAATACTTGTACAACTTGAATTCCATTTCAGTCCTGATGTTCTGCAATTGTTCTATTGTTATTGCTCTTTAAGTGTAATAATATTTGGCTAGGCAGAAATTCTTCATTGTGTCCATGTTTAGGAGAGATAGTTTCCTAAGCCTCTTTTAAGTTATGAGAAGCAAATTGGTGTTGCCCAACTCAAACATTGCTACAAAACAGATGGGTGCTGGAGCAATGCCACAGCAACATGGTACCCGCGGGGATAGATGAGACCTCTTGGTCATCCTCCCATCCAATGGTCTGATTTGTTCCATATGGAGAGATGAACATGGTCGCACTATGGCACACTGGTAAACTCATGCTCAAAATAGATACGAATGGAGGCAATATTGTGATCCATATGAAAGCTGAGGAATGGATCGTCTGATTCTAAATGAAGTAAGTGAAGCAAATTTCTCTGAAAGGTTTTCTTTTCCTGAGAGAACACACTTGTGTTTTCCTGAGAGAACACACTTGTGTTCTCTCAGGTTTTGCTTTTCCCCTTGTCGCATTGCCAGAAAAAAGCAAAAGACGCTGGCGGTTGGCGCTCCTGGCTTCCAGGACGGGGTTCAAGTCCCTGCGGCATCCTCGCTGACTTCACAATGCGACTGGCATTTCTTTTTCCAGGGGATTCAATATGAAGGTGGTGGTGAACCTGCTCCAGCATTTAGTTTGAATTGCCATATAATCCAGGCTGAATGGTGTCTGACTAGATGGCCTTTGGGGGTTTCTTCGAACCCAGTAAAGTATAGACTCTCTGGGAGTCCATTGGAGTCTCCTTCGACTAGGACTGGGACTGCTGTTTGGGGTTAGGTGGAGAGCTGAGGACAACAAAAAGAAGGAGGATACCAACTGCCTCTGCTATTACTCCTGGTGGTGCTTCCAGGGCAGCCAATGCACACCTTGGCCAACGTGGTTGGGGAGAGCATTTTTTAAGTGACAAACTGGCGAACAACAGCTGACACACCATTATGTCACGCCACACAATTTGGAAAGCTGTGTGAGCAGAATAAAGGGGAACAATGTGTATCTACAGTCAGCGTCGTGATTTGAGCATTGGATTATGACTCTGGAGACCAGGGTTCAATTCCCAAATCCTACTGAGTGCCCTTGGTTGAGTCACATGCTCTAAAACCCAGAAAACCCCATGAAAGGTTTTCCACAAATTAGTAATGACTTGAAAACACACAACATCAGCAACAGAAACAATAACCATACATTTGCTTTTTAAAAATGGGCTGATTGTAGAACTTTGACCGATGTTTCCACTTCCTCATTTTTAAACAACAGTTGCTGTAATTCCCCCTTTCTAAATGGTCCATCATTTTGTTGTTTTTCCACTTATAGCTGGTTTTTCCATATAGTTGGCCTTTTTGATTTGATATACAAGCCAAGTTCATGAGATGCAGAATATACAGTGCCTACCATAACTTCTGAGTAATTGTTCTACATTAGGGTCTGATTGGCGGAGCTCAGGATTCAAGCATAAGGCAAAGTTAAATCCTTAGTGCCATGCTTGCTCTAGAACAGAGCTTTGAGTTTGAGTTTGCTCTCAAACTCATTTTCACTGAGGGCTACATCAGCATTATGGTTGCCTTCAAAGGGCAATTTGTAATTTTAAGACTGTGTAAATGTAACTATGTTGCCCTGGCACTGAAAACTTCAATGGTATGGTGGGCCAGATTCAGTCTGCAGGCCTTGCACTTGACATGTGTGCTCTAAAACCAATGTTGTTGTGTATTGTAGATAACAATACTATTGACTAGTTATTCTAT
Organism: Anolis carolinensis; assembly: GCF_035594765.1. Classification (NCBI taxonomy): domain Eukaryota; kingdom Metazoa; phylum Chordata; class Lepidosauria; order Squamata; family Anolidae; genus Anolis; species Anolis carolinensis. The sequence goes on from NC_085845.1 coordinate 81,480,442, forward strand.
TACTTCTTTTCTCAGAAAAGAAACTACATATGTCTCCTCCCAGAAGAATCCACATTAATTTACTGAAGACTTCTAAGGTTGTTCAAAATCACTGTTCTAGACTATGTCAACTGTACTAGATATGTGTTTGTATGTATGCATATGTATGTGTATGGTAACCCCATGGTCTTTTTTTAAGGCAAGCAATACTAAGAGGTACTTTCATGAGTTCCTTCTTCTGAAATGCTGTAAAACCTACAGCACCCTAGAATCATTGGTGATCTCCCATCCAAATACTAATGAAGACTGACCATGCCCAGCTTCCAAAATTAGATGGGATATGATGCCTTTATAGTAGGGAATTTCAAACTTTTTAAGTCAGGGGCTGTTTCACGGTCCCTCATACTGTCGGGGGAGGGTGGACTGTAGTTTGAAAAAAACATAAACTAATTCCTATGTAAATTGCACATATCGTATTTGTATGCAAAAACCTGAAAGAAGAATACAATATTTAAAATGAAGAACAATTTTAACCAACATAAACTGACCACTATTTCAATGGTAAGTATGGGCCTGTTTTTGGCTGATGAGATAGTCAAGTTAATTAGGATGTAACACAAGCACCTGTTTGTCTGGTTTTGATGTATTCATTTCAAGTTGCTCCTGACATGAAAAAAAAAGTTGGTGCAGCTCGAGGATGTGGACAACATACTTGGATGGGCAAGAGCAACCACATGCATCCTAGACCCTGCCCATCCTGGCTGGTAAAGTAGGCCAGAGGGGTTTGGCAGAGTGGGTGAAGGTGGTGATCAATGCCTCCTTTCAGGAAGGCAACATGATTACATTCAATATATGTTTTCCAATACAAGTATTATCGTATATACTCGAGTATAAACCGACCTGAATATTAGCCGAGGCACCTAATTTTACCATAAAAACTGGGAAAACATTGACTCCAGTATAAGCCGAGGGTGGTAAGTTTCAGAAATAAAAATAGATACCAATAAAATTACATTAATTGAGGCATCAGTAGGTTAAATGTTTTTGAATATTGACATAAAGCTCAAATTTAAGATAAGACTGTCCAACTCTGATCAAATCATTCTTCTCATCTTCTTCAATGTAAATGTGATTATGTATCCTTTTAATAATAATAATAGAGTAAAATAATACATGTAATAATAATAATAATAATAATAATAATAATAATAATAATAATAACCCCCGCAGCAATGTTGACCGGCTCTATCTGCCTAGAAGATCAGGGGGCAGAGGACTCTTACAAGTCAAACAAGCAGTCAAAGAAGAAGAACATGCCCTGGCAGAATATGTAAAGCAAAGTGAAGAACCTGCTTTGATTGATGTCAAAAATCAGAAACTCCTCAAAGCACAGCAGACAAAAAACCAGTACAAGAAAACCACACTACAAACTAGAGCTGACAACTGGCACAACAAAACATTGCATGGAAAGTTCCTTGACAAAATTGAAGGAAAAGCTGATAAGGAGAAGACCTGGCTCTGGCTCACAAATGGGACCCTGAAGAAGGAGACAGAAGGCCTGATCCTTGCAGCCCAAGAGCAAGCCATCAGGACAAATGCAATTAAGGCCAAGATCGAAAAATCAGCTGATGACCCAAAATGCAGACTGTGCAAGGAAACCGATGAAACCATTGATCATATCCTCAGCTGCTGTAAGAAAATTGCACAGACAGACTACAAACAGAGGCACAACTATGTGGCCCAAATGATTCATTGGAACTTATGCCTCAAGTACCACCTCCCAGCAGCAAAGAACTGGTGGGATCACAAACCTGCAAAAGTATTGGAAAATGAGCACGCAAAGATACTGTGGGACTTCCGAATCCAGACTGACAAAGTTCTGGAACACAACACACCAGACATCACAGTTGTGGAAAAGAACAAGGTTTGGATCATTGATGTTGCTATCCCAGGTGACAGTCGCATTGACGAAAAACAACAGGAAAAACTCAGCCGCTATCAGGACCTCAAGATTGAACTGCAAAGACTCTGGCAGAAACCAGTGCAGGTGGTCCCGGTGGTGATGGGCACACTGGGTGCCGTGCCGAAAGATCTCAGCCGGCATTTGGAAACAATAGGCATTGACAAAATTACGATCTGCCAACTGCAAAAAGCCACCCTGCTGGGATCTGCACACATCATCCGAAAATACATCACACAGTCCTAGACACTTGGGAAGTGTTCGACTTGTGATTTTGTAAAACGAAACCCAGCATATCTATCTTGTTTGCTGTGTCATACAACGTCGTTGTGTCAATAATAATAATAATAATAATAATAATAATAATAATAATAAATACAGGAAAATAATACATGTAATAATAAATAGAGTAAAATAATAAATACAATAATAATAAGATCAGAGTGAAATAATAGATGTAATAATAATAATAATAGAGTAAAATAAATGTAATAGTAGCAACAATAATAGAGAAAAATAATAAATGTAATAATACCAATAATAATAGAGAAAAATAATAAATGTACCATATATTCTCGAGTATAAGCTGACCCAAATATAAGCCAACCAGGACCCTTACCCGAGTATAAGTTGAGCGGGGCTTTTTCAATCTTAAAAAGGGCTGAAAAACTAGGCTTATACTTGAGTATATACAGTATGTTTTTCCATTATACCTTCATCAGATACACCCCCAGAATTTATTTTCCGCCAGTTGTCCTTAGATTGTGGAACGACTTGCCAGAAGAGATTCAACAGCTGAATATTCTCTTTGAATTTACAACTGAATTCAGTCATCTTATCTACATGATTTTTAATTATGCATCCCAAATTTAAAATATATACAGATATCTGTTGATTATATATAAAATTGATGTTTTAACTGGTTTATTGGGGGGGTTAACTGATGGTGTATGTTGTGCTTTAATTTATGGTTGTTCCTCATCTTGATCCATGAAGAAAGGTGAATATGATAAGAGGAGATGATGATATTTGGTGTTCTTCCAGCCTCCTTTGAAGCAGCTTGGAATTTTATCTCATTTTAGCCTCATAAAATCCTTTCCCCCCGGTGTTTTCATAAACACAGAAGATTAGTATTATTATCACCATCATCATCCCAAAATTACAAATGGTCTAAACTAATGAGTTTACAGCTCAGTGGAGATTTGAACCAGAGAACCAATCTGTATTTTAGCCACTAGGTTTATAAACCGCAATCACTATAATCCAGAATAAAAATTACAATATTTGTGGTGGGTCACTGATGCTGCAGTGTACTGTGTTTTATATTATACGTTGCCTTGAGGAGTAATATGTGCAGAGCAGCTTTCATGAATAGCACATTGGTTTCCTTTTGGGATTTCTCAGCTCCATTCCAAGTAATATTCTGTAGTTTCTTCATGCAATTAAAATGTCTCTTTTTGCACTCATGACTGTCAGGGAAGAGGCACAGAAGATGGATTGCTTTAATGAAAGTTTTCCATGGCTTCATCTATGTGGGGTTTAATATACTAGTGCTTTTATATCTTGTGTTATCAATTTATCATTTACCCCCGATTACAGTTCTCCTTTCTCAGATTTTGTATTATGCTGAGGTCTGCTTCTTCATTCTTAATATTGTACTGGCAGAACAATTTTCCCCTCCAAAGAATGAGAACTATATTGCTTTTTGGAATGCATCTGGCCTGCTGCTTCATATTTGTATGAGTAAAAAAGGATTGTTCCCAATGTAGGAGATTGTCAATTTTAACTCCCTATATTCCAGTTACAAACAGATCCATTCCTGGATTGCTATTTTCAGGTGTGAGAATATCCCAGTACTGGCTCAAAAATGCAGATCTTCAAATGTCTGTATGTCCCAGCATTAGGAAAATACAGGATTTTTTATCTGGGTTTGTTCCCAGGTTTTTGGTTCCTGATTGGCGATATGCTAAAAAGAAGGTGACAGTTGAGTAGAAGGCAAAAACTTTGTTCTGGGAAGAGGAACTTTGTCCTTCAGCCGTTTAATGAAGTTTGTGGCAGAAAAATGAAGTTCCTGGGTGCAACAAGTGCTTTCAGAGTAAGGACTATACAACGAAACACTTTAAAATCAGAAGCAGCATGTCATTATTACTATAATTATTCAGACCTTGTTGTATGGTGATCTGTCCAGACAGGTTTTTGCTGTAGTTGTGCAAGACAGCCTCTATAACCCAGAAACGTAATTTATACAATGATTCGGATATTTGCATATTCACATCTTAATTTTGTGACAGAATGAAAAATCAAAATGTGTAGTCTACGTTTGATCAGCCCACACTGCCTTGCCAGAGAAAGAAAATATGTGCCAAGCAGGTGAACTATAAAGAACAAGTGGTTTATTCTTCTTAAATCCAGAAGAACATATGTACAATGTGATCAGTTGCATCAACTCGCATAATGTCCTTTCACGAGTAGACTTCATATCAGGGGAAAACCTTAATGAGAGACGTTGTGTCACTATACATTTCCTTATTACCATTTGTGTATGTTTTCATAACTCTAATAAAAGGTTGGTTTAATCCCAGGTTTGCCAGTAAAACTGAATTACTCCCAATATGTCTGACCAAGAGTTTTGAAATGCTGCATGTCTAAATAATGTGTCACCAACACAAAATGTTTGGAAAGCTTTGCTCTAGGCATTGCCTCGGTCCTCTGGCATGACTCTGTGGCACCTTCTACACTGCCATATAAAATCCAGATTATCTGCTTTGAACTGGATTATATGGCTGTGTAGACTCATACAATCCAGTTCAAAGCAGACAATGTGGGTTATCTGATTTGATAATCTGGCATGCTCCTGCCGAAAGTCATTAGCTCATCACTAGAGGTTTTCCACGGTTTTGCATTTCCACACAAAGTCCTGGAATGTATCCCCTGCAGGTATAGAAGTCATATATACATTACTGCACTTCCAAGTATATTGTCTCCTGGCCTTCCAATGTGAAAGCAACCTTAACTACATCTTAGAGTAGATGGATAGCTCAGCAAGAACAGCATTGGCCACATGAAGTATATAGCCTTCTTGTTGCTGGACTGCAGTGTTTCCTTCCTTGCTCTGCCTAACAATAAGACCATACCCATCTCCCTCTTTCTGTCTGATACCTTCTAAGGCTGGATCGACACTGCCCTATATCCCAGGATTTGGTCCCAGATTATCTGCTTATCCCAGATGGCAGTGAAGACTCATATAATCCAGTTCAAAGCAGATAATCTAGTAGGAACAGATCCTGGGGCATAGGGCAGTGTAGATCCAGTCTAAAACCAAGCAATCAGATTTTTTTTCCTGTTCTCCTGTGTGGAATTGAAATAGAATGGGTTGTGTTGGCAATTGTATTTCGGATCCAAAACGATCCCCAGTCCTTGTGCTCCTCCTTTTTGTAAACATTCATGCTTCAAATGGGGAAGACTTCTTTTACCGCTCCACATTTGGCAAGGGCTTCGCTGCTTCTGTTTATAAAGGTCTGAGCAGCCCGCAAGGAAAGAAGAAACACAGTTTGTTCTGTTACTTCTGGAGCGTTTCCCAAGGTTCTAAATTGTCAATTTCTCTATTCTGCTAAGTAGGATTGTTGCCATCAAGCAGGAGTTTTCTGGTCGCCAACTGACAAGCCATTGGCTTTGGGTCAAAAGGTACAAGAGCAAATCACAAGAGAGAATGAATGTCTCCAGGAGGTAAGTAAAATATGAAAACATAACATCCGTAGGAGAGCACATTCTCTTACTATGCTTTCCATTTTTGTGGACAAATTTTATGCTAGATTGGTTATGCAGCTATGGCACTAGTGTACAGTATTGAGAGATTCAGCAGGGGATCTGGTATGTGAATAGTTATATTGTCGACACAGAAGTCTTCCCACACAGCTGTATAAAATCCACACTGAACTGGATTATATGGCAGATAACCCAGTTCAAAGCAGATATTGTGGATTATCTACTTTGTTATTCTGGGTTATATGACTGTGTGGAAGGACCCACAGTGCTAAGAAATCAGAAGTTAGAGAGAGCCTTCAACACATCTTCTGTCAATTTAAATCAGGCGCCCTACAATGTGTTTGAGTGTTGCTCCCATAATCCCTGGCTATTGGCTAGAGCTATTGGGAAATGTTTCTACATTTTAGTATACAGATGCAGGATGGTATTAAGTCCTAAAGTAGGGAAATTTGTTCTTTCCACCAATGCTAATTGTACATGTAGATCAGCACCTTTGAGGTTATATTGTACAGCAGTCTTGTTTATCCAACCTTCACTCATCCAACATTCTGTATTATCCAATGCAGTCTGCCTTTTAGAAGTCAATTTTTTTGTAGTCAATGTTTACAATACATTGTGATACTTTGGTGCTAAATTCGTAAATACAGTAATTACTACATAATGTTACCGTGCATTGAACTGCTTTTTCTGTCAATTTGTTGTAAAACATGATGTTTTGGTGCTTAATTTGTAAAATCATAACGTAATTTGACATTTAGCAAGCTTTACCTTAATCTCTCCTTATTACCCAACATTTTCACTTATCCAACATTGTGCCGGCCCATTTATGTTGGATAAGCGAGACTATACTGTAATATGTATAGATGCTGATAATGCAAGGTATAAAATAGGACAAAATGTCTTATAGCTGATTTTTATTTCCCCTGGAAAATGAAGGTAATAAAAATACAGGGTGTTTGAAAAAGAACTCCCTAATTTTAAGTATAATTACATTAAAACTAGTGAGTTCTTTTTCAAACACCCTGTAGTGCAACAAATACTCAGGTCTGATTCATGGCTACTTGTCAAAATGCCCTGTTCATCAGTTCTGAGTAACCGTCAACTATACACCCCATTCAGATTATTTTGGACCCTTCCACACAGCCATATAACCCAGAATATCAAGGCAGAAAATCCCACGTCTGCTTTGAACTGGGTTGTCTGAGTCCACACTGCCATATATTCCAGTTCAAAGCAGATAATGTGGGATTTTCTGCCCTGATATTCTGAGTTATACGGCTGTGTGGAATGTCCCTTTGATTTAAATGGCTAGAAGGTGAGAGAGTTCTAGCATCTCTTTACTCAGTGGTTTGTTTCATTGAGTTCAATGAGTCTTACTCCCAAGAGTCAGGATGATAGATACACGATTGTACCCTTGGATGGGTTCTCCAGATAAGATTAGCTCCCATTGTATGTCACTAACTCACTTTTAAACAAAAGGGTAGAAGAAGAGAACAATTGATTAAGATCTGCAAAGCCATCAACATGATTTGCCAATTGCATGAAAAAAGCAACTCAGCACTGTACATTGCTGGATTAGGTACAAGGCATATTTACGAGTCAAACATTTCACATTTTCACTAAGAAGATTCCCAGGCTATCCTGATGCAATTTGAGAAGAGCTTCACAAGTTTAGGGTGATGTATTCCAGATCCTCTTGAAAGCAATGTGCTAAACCTGTGTGTATTTTTTTCTTTTGGCAGAATACACTGTCTTCGAGCTCACAGGCCCAAACCTTTTGCAAGCACCGGAGAAAACGTACAGAATTTGTGCGGATATAAAGAATTGTGTGAGAGCGAGCGAACGACAATACAGACACTCTATACACTGATTGCCATGGTCATCTTTATTGCGATTTGGGGAGTATGGGCGAGGAAAGACACTTAAGCCTACATAAAATATTTTCTGCATTCATAGCTCAGATTCCAGGCCCTGAGGACAAAAGGACAAAGCTTTTGGCCTATAAACACTGGAGCCCTTCTTGAATTTGAGAATGGAATTATATTGATGGATTCAACCCATTTTTAAAAAATGCAAATCATGGAATACAACGAGAATGTAAAATATAGATGTTTTATATCATTTTGTATTATAATATCACAGCATTCTAAAGTCAAATGTAAAATATTTAAAATATAAGTATAATAAAGATACATGTTTCAAAAAGTCTGCGTCAAAAGCAGCAGCTGATCGCGATTTACTTTTGAGTGCAATACTTGTTGTGGATTTTAGGTTCCATAGCTCACAACTATAGATTGGAAATCAATTAAAAAAAGCGGAGGTGGTGTGGTTGGTCACACAGCTGGGTCTCAAAAGATTTGGTTAAATATCACTTGCACTGCTTAGGCTGCAATCTCTCTTAGGGTGCATCTACACTGTAGAATAAATGCAGTTTGACACTTTTTTCATGTCAAGAGCGACTTGAGAAACTGCAAGTCGCTTCTGGTGTGAGAGAATTGGCTGTCTGCAAGGACGTTGCCCAGAGGACGTCCAGATGTTTTGATGTTTTTGTGGGAGGCTTCTCTCATGTCCCCGCATGGAGCTAGAGCTGATAGAGGGAGCTCATCCACGCTCTCCCCAGATTGGATTCAAACCGGCAACCTTCAGGTCAGCAACCCAACCTTCAAGTCATCAGTCCGACCGCCAAAAGAGGTAAACAACTGCGCCATCAAGGGCTCCATAGTTTGAACTAACTGCTATAGCTCAATGCCATGGAATTTTGGGAGTTATAGTGAGACATCAACACTCTTTGGAAAAGAAACCTACAAATCTTCTAGAAATTACAACTACCATAATTCCATAGCAAAGCTAAGTGCAAATGTCAGGAGGGACAGTGTTAGTTTCTTCAATGTTGTCAAATGTTTCAAGGGATTCTGGTGCACAGTGCAAGTGAACATGCTATGCATAATGTCATACCCTGCCAGAGCTTGGGAACATTACATTTGACATACAGCAAATCATTCAGATGCCTACAAGTAGACCCAAATCTACCTCCAGGCCCATACATGAAGTACAGAATGCGTTATCTTATAATATCCATAAAGCAACAAAGGACTTCAGCAATACCCTGAGCTGTTGTAAACTTGTGTGTTGCAGGCTATTGCTAGTCCTATAAAATAATAATATGTTCAGATTAGTCAGCCAATCTGCAACATAATCTTAGTTTTAGAAAGTTAGTTTTTAGATTGGAATTGTCAGAACTCTTCACCAAATTTAGCCAGTACCGATTCTCCTAGCTAAGGAATTTCTGGGAGTTGTATAATATAAACTCATTTTATAAGCAAAACAACCTCCTGGCTATGCAGCAATTTTTATGTTGCCAAACAGTGTGTGTGTGAGGGAAATCAATAAGGATGGGTCCAGCTACTTTCCTGCCATTGACATCATCAGGGGCCCTTCCAGACATGGAAGAAACCGGGAAGAAGCGGGTTAAAATAACCCGCTTACTCCCAGGTTTCTGTCCCCAGCCCCAACCCAAACCATGGGTTTTCCCTTGAGGAGTGACCAGGGGCCCTTCCACAGAGCCATATAACCCAGAATATCAAGGCAGATAAGCCACAATATCTGTTTTGAACTGGATTATCTGAGTCCACACTGCCACACTGCCATGTAATCCAGTTCAATGTGGATTTTATACAGCTTTGGAAGGGACCTAGAAGGACCAAGAGACATCTGTTTCTGGCCATAGGTATGATAGAGCTCTGCTTGACATTCCTAGGTATGATGGAGCTATGCTACTTCTTCTTGTCTATTTCCATGGCCAGGGCAATGTCAGATGGGATGGAGGGAGGGCAGAACATCTGCTTCTGTCCCCCCTGGCTCGACAGCAACTTGTGTGAAATTGATCTTGGAGTCCTTGTGGACAACAAGTTAAACATGAGCCTACAATGGGATTTTGGCCTGCATAAATAGGAGTATAGTGTCTAGACCCAGGGAAGTCATGCTACCCCTCTATTCTGCTTTGGTCAGGCCACACCTGGAATACTGTGTCCAATTCTGGGCACCGCAATTTAAGGGAGATGTTGACAAGCTAGAAAGTGTCCAGAGGAGGGCAAATAAAATGATCAAGGGTCTGAAGAACAAGCCCTATGAGGAGCAGCTTAAAGAGATGGGCATGTTTAGCCTGCAGAAGAGAAGGCTGAGAGGAGACATGATAGCCATGTACAAATATGTGAGGGGAAATCATACTGGGGAGGGAGCAAGCTTGTTTTCTGCTGCCCTGGAGACTAGGACGCGGAACAATGGCTTCGAACTGCAGGAAAGGAGATTCCACCTGAACATGAGGAAGAACTTCCTCACTGTGAGGGCTGTTTGGCAGTGGAACTCTCTCCCCTGGACTGTGGTGGAGGCTCCTTCTTTGGAGGCTTTTAAGCAGAGGCTGGATGGCTATCTGTCGGGGGTGCTTTGAATGTGATTTTCCTGCTTCTTGGCAGGGTGTTGGGCTAGATGGCCCATGAGGTCTCTTCCAACTCTATGATTCTATGATTCTTGACCTAGGCATGATGGAGCTATCCTACTTCTTCTTGTCTACCTCCATGGCCAGGGCAGTTTCACTTGGGATTCAGGGATGATCCTTTCATCTGCTTTTGAACTTAGTTATGATACAGTGTTCCTCCATCTTCCTCCCTCTCACCAAGGTCAGGCCAGCAGCAGTTGCGATGGATGGAGAATCTTTAATTTGCATCACAGGAGTTGACGTCTATTAAGACTTTAACATTATCTTTAAAACAAAGTTGTTTGAAGAACAGTTTGTACCCATCTCTGCCTACTTGAACTTTGAGTTCTGCTACAGTTGCCTTGCTGATTTCATCACTACTAAAAGCAGATAGGAGACTTGTGGGAAGTGGCCTCATATTTGAAGACCTTTCCTTCCTGTGCTTATCCAAGCAAGCTCTTGTGACCACTTTTTTCTGTGCATTTAGAGGTTAACTCACCGCTTCCTCTTGTTATCTGACTTTGACATTTGTATCTGTATAGATTTCTTTCAAATGTCAGTAATTTTTGCTGCAACTATACTATGTTAGTATTTTTAGTTTGACTGTATCTGCAGATAAGAACATTGCAGAGTGCTGCTTTTCAAGAATTAATTTTGAAATGATGTTCAATTATTTTGAATAATGTCCTACAAACTTGAGTTTAAATCAAGTGAAGTAATTATCTAAGGGTCCTTCCACACAGCTGTATAAAATCCACATTGAACTGGATTATATGGCAGTGTGGACTCAGATATTCCAGTTCAAAGCAGATATTGTGGATGATCTGCCTTGATATTCTGGATTATATGGCTGTGTGGAAGGGCCCTTTGTGTTGATGACATCATTTTTCAAATGACAAACACCAGGCCACATGAAACACATTTAAGATGTGTTTCAGGAAATCTTACATTCCTTAGAGATTCTTGCACATATATGTCTGTGCAATTTGTAAGCATCTGGAAACATTTGTCATGGGCTACAAGAAGGCTGGCCCAAGACATTTTGTTGCCTGGGGCAAAGGACAAGATAGCACACCTACACAATTCATGCAGTGGAGTAAATTGTGTTTCAAATTGAATATTATTTTAACATTACATCTTGGAACAGATGACATGTTATAGGACAGGCCAGGATTCTCAAGATTCCATATCATTGAGCCAACATAGTTAAAGTCGTATCAAACTGCATTAATTTTATGCTGTAGGTGTACCCTAAGGGCCCATCCAGACAGTACCTTTATCCCAGGAGCTCCCGCAGCAATCAAGACGGTGGCCAGATGCCGTTCCCTGTAAACCCAGAAGCAATTGCTACAAAAGGCAAAAAAAGCGAGATTTCTAGGTGCGGGAATATCCAGATGTCTGTATGTCCCTGCAATTGGAAATCACAGAATTTTTTATCTGGGTTTCTTTCTGGGTTTTAGATGTTTGTCGCTGATTGGTCAGTTCCTAAAAAGAAGGTGACACTTCAGTAGAAGGCAAAAACTTTGTCCTGGGAAGAGGAACTTTGTCCTTTATGTGTTTAATGTAATGTGTGGCAGAAAAATGAAGTTCCTGGGGTGCAATAACTACTTTCACAGTAAGTAGTACACAATGAAACAGGAACAGACACTTTCAAACCAGGAACAGAATACCATCATTACTATAATTACTTAGACCTTGTTGTATGACCATCTGTGCAGACAGGTTTCGTGGTGTACTTGTGCCAGGGAACAACAGGATGATGTTGCCGGGTTATACATGTTGGTTTCTCATTATGTGTATGCTGAAAACATGGGTACAGTTTAGTAAATGGCAAAAACTTACTACTGGTTGTTGGGACATGGACGTGCTGGAGAGGAATGTGATTACTGGGAGCCAAGGTCATGCAGGTGGCTAATAGGAAATGCCATGTATAACCCAAGAACAGCACCTTGTTGTTCTATTCCTGGCTTGAAAGTGTGTGTTCCTGTTTCATTGTGTACTACTGACTTGGGCAGAAGTGACCCTATCCCATTAGATCTGTTTTTGTGGCAGATACGTCATGAAATGTCTGGAGGCCACAGCTTCTCTGGCCAGGACAAAGAACGGAACTTTTGCAGAGACTGCATATCCAAATCTCCGCATATTCGCATATCTGCATCTTGCAATTTTTTTAAAAAAAAAACTGCCAAGGTTTCCAGTGGAAGTCCTATGGCAGCCATCTTGGGAGCCTCTAAATCTCAGAACAAAGCAGCAAGTCTGGAGAATGGAAGCAGAAATCCCAGGACTAACAGGTCTGTATGTGGACCTCTTCTGAAATCCTGGGATTTTTGCCCCTGTTTAAAACCCGTGATTTAGTGCTGTCTGGAAGAGCCCTTAGTGCTGATTTACGGCCCTACCACACAGCCATATAATCCATAATATCAAAGCAGATAATCCACAATATCTGCTTTTAACTTGGTTATCTGAGTCCACACTGCCATATAATCCAGCTCAATGTGGATTTTATACAGATGTGTGGAAGGGGCCTTAGGGCCCTTCCACACTGCCATATAAAATCCAGATTATCTGCTTTGGACTGGATATATGGAAGTATAGACTCGTATAATCCAGTTCAAAGCAGATAATGTGAATTATCTGCCTTGATAATCTGGATTATATGGGAATGTAGAAGGGGCCCCAGATTCTATGTTGCTTATACATAGGCTGTCATTGAAAGCTTAAGTTGTGAAAGCTATCATAACAGATGCTACTGTGTCAGCTTTCTTTCTTTTTCTCTCTCCTTCTCTCTCCCTCCAGCTCAAAGGAAACACTATGTACCTCCTAATCTAGGAGGCATATGAGAAAGGATAGCTAGAACATTAGTCGGAGGGCTAATTTGTACAAAAACATTCACACAAATCCTGCAATGTTGTTTATGCATGTTACCTCTAGAGGCTCAAGTGACGAAAGTGGGGAAGCGCAAGCTGAACTTGTGCGTATCGCTGTTGGGGCAGTGATGATTTTATGAGCCCCACTGTTTATGTTAGTTGGACTCCAGTGATTTTTCACACATGTTCAAAAAAGGATATGACTTCAACGTACCTGCTTGCCTTTAGTCCAAACTACCAAAAATAGCCCCTGCATCTCAGCCAGCTAGTTGGATGATATACTCCATGTGCCATTTGCTTTGTCAGGCAATGAAAACAAGCTTTTAATTTTCCATGATTATACTGCTAGGGCTGTTCTGTTTCAGAAACGTTTGACCCGTCCATATAGCGGCTCAAGATATTATCTTATTGCTCTATTTAAACTTACTTTTAAAAAGACATATTGTACTTTTTTGGGGGGAGGGCGGGGGGGACAACAGCAACAATCCAAGTATTGGGATTTCCCTTTTTTCCTATTTTGTTTCACAGAAAACCTTGGGTATACCACAACTTTGGGCACATGGTTCTAGTTGCAAGAATACTTTTTCTTATTATGTACGAGCAGCAGAGTAGCAAAGCGCAAGGTCAAATGTCTTCAGTGTATCTGGTTATGATCTCCAGGTTGTACCAGTCAGCTTTCGTATGATATTATTTCTAGCGCCCACCTTTTGCTTGGTAGTAAATCAGTGCTTATTGTAAGTCAGAGCACGGTCCAGAATAACTCCCAGGTATTTTGGTGTGCTGCAATGCTCCAGTGGTTTTCCTTCCCAGAGCTTGAGATGCTTGAAGGAATGAATGAAGCTTTATTTATATCCCGCCCCATCTTCCAAAGGGACTCAGAGTGGCTTACAACAAAACAATACCATAAATAATAATAAAGCACATAACAAGACAAACAATTTAAATCACCAGAAATAAAACGAGTCAGAATAAATAAGACATAATATAACTTAAGAATTTCACAAATTAATATAAAACTATGTGAAAATTAATCATATAAAACATAAAACATGTAGACATTAAAACTAATAAAATCAGGTGACCTGCTCTTGCTAGTTTGAGAATTAGGGTGGATTAAAATTCAGTTTAATATTTATAATATCATGTTTGTCTGTTCTTAAGATGAAAAGCACATGTCTGCATTTTAGATGGATTAGGAATCAGGTGGTTTTCCCTGTAATAGGCAGTAAGAGCACCTAAAGCTTCAGAGAGCTTCTGTTCAACCATTTCAAAACTCCCTGCTTGAGTGGTGACGGCACGATTATCAACATAGATGAAACTCTCTGTCCCTTCTGGCAGTGGCTGATCAATTGTGTAAATGGTAAACATTGATAATAATAATAATAATAAAACTTTATTTATACCCTGCCACTATCTCCCCAATGGGGACTCGGGGCGGCTTACATGGGGCCATGCCCGGGAAAAATACAATATAACACAATATAAAAACAACATATCATAATACAATTACAACAATACAATAAATAATCATATACAGTACAACACAAAATCCAAAGAGCAATATAACAGGGCAGGCCGCACGAATACTCAGTTAAAACTCGGGGTGAGAAAAGGATAAGAATAAAGGATAAGAATAAAACCACAGGGAACTAAGGAAAAGATAGCAGACAGTCTAGAGGATAAATAATGGGGGGCGTAACAAAAAGCATGTAACAGTTACTCTCCGAAAGCACATCGGAAGAGCCATGTTTTTAGATCTTTCCTAAAGTCTGAAAGAGTGGAGGCTTGCCTGATTTCAATGGGCAATGAGTTCCATAAACGGGGGGCCACAGCAGAAAAGGCCCTCTCTTGTTCCTACAAGGCGGGTCTGGGATAAAGGCAGTGGCAACAGGAGAGCCTCCCCTGACGATCGCAGAGATCGGGCAGGTTTATGGTAGGAGATACGGTCACGAAGGTAGGTGGGTCCCAAACCATTTAGGGCTTTATATATGATGGTCTGCACCTTGAATTGGGATCGGAAAATGAACGGAAGCCAGTGGAGCTCCTTAAACAGGGGAGTAGATCTCTCCCTGTAATTCGCCCCAGTTATTAATCTGGCAGCCGAGCGTTGGACCAGTTGTAATTTCCGAGCCGTCTTCAAGGGAAGCCCCACATAGAGCGCATTACAGTAGTCCAGTCTAGAGGTAACTAAGGCATGCACCACCGTGGTCAAGTCAGACTTCACGAGGTATGGTCGCAGTTGGCGCACAAGTTTGAGTTGTGCAAAAGCCCTCCCGGCCACCGCCGACACCTGAGCCTCAAGCGTCAACGCTGAATCCAGGAGGACCCCCAAACTGCGGACCTGTGACTTCAGGGGGAGTGCGACCCCGTCCAGCACAGGTTGCCACCCAATGCCCCGATCCGACGAGCGACTGACCAGGAGGGCCTCTGTCTTGTCAGGATTGATCCTCAGCTTGTTCCTCCTCATCCAGTCCGCCACAGCGGCCAGGCACTGGTTCAGCATCCGAGGGGCTTCCTTGGAATCAGATGGGAACGAGTAGTGGATTTGCGTGTCATCTGCGTAGAGATGGCAACACCCTCCAAAACTCCGGATGACCTCTCCCAGTGGTTTCATGTAGATGTTAAATAGCATGGGGGATAGAATAGACCCTTGCGGGACCCCACAGGTCAATGGCCAGGGGTCCGAGCAGGTTTCCCCCAGCTTCACCATCTGGGAACAGCCCTCCAGGAAGGACCGAAGCCACAGCAGAACTGTGCCACCGATTCCCATCCCGGCGAGCCTCCCCAGAAGGATACCATGGTCGATGGTATCGAAAGCCGCTGAGATGTCCAAGAGAACCAGCAGGGTCACACTCCCCCTGTCCAGCTCCCTGCGGAGGTCATCCACCAGGGCGACCAAAGCCGTCTCGGTGCTGTGTCCAGGCCTGAAGCCAGACTGCGAGCGGTCCAGAAAATCGGTGTCATCGAGGAACTCCTGGAGCTGCGTAGCAACCACCCGCTCCAGAACCTTGCCCAGAAATGGGAGGTTGGAAATTGGCCTGTAGTTGTTACATACAGATGGGTCTAACGAGGTCTTTTTTAATAATGGTTTTACTACCGCCTGCTTAAAGCAGGATGGAACTGACCCTTGAACCAGGGAGGCATTTATAATAGCCACAAACCAATCCAACAACCCATCTTTGGCCAGCTTCACCAGCCAAGAAGGACAAGGATCCAGAGCGCAGGTGGTCGCCCTCACAGACCCAAGAATCCCCTCCACGTCATCAGGAAGGACAAGCCGGAAAGAATCCCATAAGATCGCACAGACAGGTACCTCGGTTACCTCCGCTGGGACCACAGTTAAGCTGGAGTCCAACTCACGGCGTATCGGAGCAACTTTGCCTGCAAAATGGTGCGCGAAATCGCTGCACCGAGTTGCCAAGTCATCAGGAAACCCCTGGGCCTCGGGAGGCCGCAGGAGCTCCCCAACAACTCGGAACAACTCCGATGGCCTGTTGGCTGCAGACGCTATGCGGGCAGTCGTGAAAACTTTCCTGGCTGCTCGCAGAGCCACGGAGTAAGCCTTAATAGCGGCTTTAGCCCGTGCTTGGTCGGACACGTCCTGAGATTTCCTCCAGATGCACTCTAGTCCCCTCCTCCTACGTTTCATCACAGCCAGCTCCTCGGTGAACCAAGGAGTCGACGCGATTCTACGCAGTGAGAGGGGACGTTCGGGAGCGATCGTGTCCAATGCCCTTGATAGCTCACTGTTATAGCGATCAGCCAGGACATCGACAGGATCGCCAGTCTCCAGGACAGGAAGATCCCCAAGAGACCTCAGAAGTCCATCCGGATCCATCAGTCTCCTGGGGCGGACCATCTTAATGGGTCCACCACCCCTGCGGAGGTTAGAAGGCACGGCGATACTTAAACAGATCAGATGATGGTCAGACCATGACAATGGAAGAATGTTTTGCTCTTCCACTCTGACTGTCCCACCGTCCACAATAAAAACAAGGTCCAAGGTGTGTCCTGCCTGATGTGTGGAGCAAGCACGCTCCCCCAAGGGAGGCCGTTCTTCTGTTTTCACCATCTGCTTCTCTGAACCTGGAACTCAACAAAAAAGCTCCTGTTTTGTAGCAGATTTCCTATGAAACAGGGAAGGTGGTAATCCTTTGTGATATTATAAATTTTTCTCAGGAGAAGATGAAGATTTATAGTATCACTAACTGTGCCCGGCCACGCGTTGCTGTGGTGAGGTATGGTGGTATGGGAAATAAAGTATTGAGGAATTGTTGGTAGTTAAGGTAAAGGGTAGTCCAGTCGTGTCTCACTCTGGGGGTTGGTGCGTATCTCCATTTCTAAGCCGAAGAGCTGGCATTGTCCATAGACTCCTCCAAGGTCATGTGGCATGACTGCATGGAGTGCCGTTACCTTCCTGCCATAGCAGTACCTATTGATCTACTCCCCTGCCCCATCAGGGGATATTATTTCCTAAAGCTTGTGAATATTCAATATTTCTGATTGTTGAAGTGTGAATGATGTTGTATGTTTGTTGGTTTGGGGAATTGGTTTTTCTGCGGATATCTTGGCTGGGTGTCTGCTTTTTGTGTATTTGGTGTTGTTGTTGTGCATGTGTTTGTGTTCTTTTGCCCTGTGGTCATGGTTGTTTTTGTAGCTATGCATGTGTCCTGGCTATAGTGGTCATGGGAGGTAGGGATTGCATCGGTGTGTGGATAGTGTGTTGTGTGCAGTTGTGTTGTGTCTGGTTTTAAGTGGTGAGGCAACACTGGGTGTCGGAGTTTAGCAATGTTGAAGTTTGTTGTGGTGAGGCTGGATGGGTTTCTGTAACGTATGGTTTGGAGGTGTAGTGAATGGTTGAGGGGTGGGACTGCATGGTGATCTGTCCACTGTATGATGTTATTGGTGTGATATTGGTATTATTTTCTTCTTCCTGGTCAATGTTGTGGTTGGTGGGTATGTGTATGTGTAGTTGTGGAAATGCGTGGTTGGTAACTGGTGGTTGGGCTGTGGTATTGAATGGGGGTGTTTTATTGTTAGTATAGCTGCTGTTGTTACAGTTTGTCGAGAAGTTATAGCCCTCTTTGTCATTTAGCCGTTGGCCTCCCCTTGGCCTTGGAGCTTTGAGGCCTTGGGCTGAGTGGGTTGCTAGGAGAACAAGTGGGCGGAACTTAGCCTTCTAGCTGGCAGCAATTGGATAAAAACAATTATTCATCTCCCTCTAATTAGGACTTTATTTTTATTTTCTTTTTGTTGTCGGAACCTAGAGGCAAGGATGGTGGGTTGTGTTGCCAAGTTTCATGGTTCTGGGATGTGTAGTTTTGTTGCTTACTTCACAGCCCCCAGTTTTTTACTCTTTTATATATATAGACTAGCTGTGCCCGGCCACGCGTTGCTGTGGCTTAGTCTGGTGGTGTTGGTCAGTCTACATTAGGTTGTATTTATGCTGTGACCTCCACCCTTCTTTATACTCACATTAGTAGTAGTATTTGAAGTCTGTTACCTTCTTCAGTTTTTGTGTTGATTGATAATTGCTTGAGATCCCTGTTGTCTTTGGTTTGTTGTTAGTTGTAATGTCTGATTCTGCTGAGTGCGGTTTATATTTTTATTGTGGTACAATCGTCTTTTTTTTTGTTTTGCCTGTGTAGCTGTTTATTATTATTGTTGTTGTAGTGGTCATGAAGGTTGGATAAGTTAGATGCTACTGTATTGTTTTTTGGAGGCCCAGTGTAGAACTGACTGGCCTCTCAGCCTCAGTGCCTGGCTGTTTCTTGCCTGTGATGGTGTTGATTCTTATTGTTGTTGTTGTTGTCATTGTTATTATTGTAATTGTTTTTTTGGAGGCCAAGTGTGAATGTAGGGATTGGGGAGGTGGATGAGTTGTGTTGTCAAATTTTGTATTTGTTATAGTCACAATGCGTTGTTGTGAGTTTTGTGGGTCCGGATTGTGGTTTTGTGGTGTGGTTGTGTTGTTACAACTGGGAGGCAAGGCTTTTGCATTGTTTTGCCAAGTTTTGTATTTCTGGGGCGTTTAGTTGTGTTGTTATAGTCATGATGCGTTGTTGTGAGTTTTGTGGGTCCGGATTGTGGTTTTGTGTTGTGGTTGTGTTCTTACAACTGGGAGGCAAGGCTTTTGCGTTGTTTTGTCAAATTTTGTATTTCTGGGGCGTTTAGTTGTGTTATAGTCACGATGCGTTGTTGCGAGTTTTGTGGGTCCGGATTGTGGTTTTGTGGTGTAGTTGTGTTGTTACAACCGGGAGAAAAGGCTTTTGTGTTGTGTTGTCAAGTTTTGTATTTCTAGGGCGTTTAGTTGTGTTGTTATAGTCACGATGCATTGTTGTGAGTTTTGTGGGTCCAGATTGTGGTTTTGTGGTGTGGTTGTATTGTTACAACTGGGAGGCAAAGTTTTTACATTGTGTTGTCAAGTTTTATATTTCTGGGGTGTTTAGTTGTGTGCCAAGTTTCGTATTTCTGGGGCAATTAGTTGTGTTGTTATAGTCACGATGTGTTGTTGTGAGTTTTATGGGTCCGGATTGTGGTTTTGTGGTGTGGTTGTGTTGTTACAACCTGGAGTGAAGGCTTTTGCGTTGTGTTGCCAAGTTTCGTATTTCTGGGGCGTTTAGTTGTGTTGTTATAGTCACAATGCGTTGTTGTGAGTTTTGTGGGTCCTGTGTGGTTTTGTGGTGTGGTTGTGTTGTTACAACTGGGAGGCAAGGCTTTTGCATTGTGTTGCCAAGTTTTGTATTTCTGGGGCGTTTAGTTGTGTTGTTATCGCATGATGCGCTGTTGTGAGTTTTGTGGGTCTGGATTGTGGTTTTGTGGTGTGGTTGTGTTGTTGTAACCTGGAGGCAAGCCTTTTGCATTGTGTTGCCAAATTTCGTATTTCTGGGATGTTTAGTTTTGTTGTTATAGTCACTGCGCAAACAACTTTATCATTTTATATATATAGATAAGCTGCTGACAGGTCTATGTAGACAGTTTCTGTAATCTGCTGCCTTTCAAAACCACCTTCTTTGGGCTGAATCATGTTCAATACTTGTGCTGTGCAGCTTTTCCCTTTCTTGAAACCAGCTTGCTGTGGAATCATACATAGGTCTATTTTTCTATAATTCTATGTAGAATAAGTCTCTCTGGTCAAAATATAAACTGGAAACATATAAACCAATGGTTCCCAAACTTATTTGGCCTACCGCCTCCTTTCCAGAACAAGTATTAGTCAGCGCCACCTGGAAATTATATTTTTTAAAATTTTAATAGCAATTAAACAGAAAGATATATGTATTAATGCATATGGCAAATGCACCTGTGGCCATCACCGCCCCCCTGGATCACTGCAGCACCCACCAGGGGGCAGTAGCACCCACTTTGGGAATCACTGATATAAACAATACTTCTTTGTCTTCTGCCTTTCATCTACAATTAGAAAATGTATTCCAAATTTATAGCACAGCCCAAGAAAAGAACAATTATACTGACCTTTTATGAAAAGAACTTTTAAAATATCAGAGAACAGTTTGCTTTACATATAATATGACTTTAATATGACATATAGTATGTGTAATCTATGGAATGTTTTTAAATCATTGTGTTTTGATTATGTGTTTTAGTAATGTTGTAACCCACCTCGAGCAGTGAGGAGAGGTGGGTAAAAATATTATTATTATTATTATTATTATTATTATTATTATTATTATTATTATTATTATTATTGAAGCATCTGACTTTGCACTATGGATGGGAGTGCGATTGTTTGACCTCTGTGCGTGCCAAGGCTTATTACATGCAGGGTGTTCTTATATAATGACTTTCACGAATGGAAACTGCTGTTTTTTTTTCTATCCCTAGGTTTTTTTTTCTGGATATCTCTAGTTTTCCTCAATACCGCAAAACAATTACATTGCCATTAAAGGTTTAGCTTGAATTTAACATTGCCTTTTTGTAGGCAATATGGAGCATGTTTGTGGGTTTCCCTACAGCATTTAGCTTGGTATATTTTTTACATGCCTTCCTCAGAAATTATTTTGCATTACACATTTTTCCTCCTCCTTTCATATCAGACAGTATGTTCTGAAATTCATGTTTCGATCAGGAAAGAATCAGGCTTGAAGGATAGCACGGTTTTGGCTCGGAGCATATGGGTTTTAACCAGGAGGCCCTTTTCTAGCTTTTTGACATTTTCAGAGAAAAAGCATCTGGAGTTCTGATTTTGCCAGGATTTGTGTGAGCATGTGACTTTTGTTGCCCACATGGGTGCCTTTCAGAGTGCAAAAGAATAATGCTTCCCAGGAATACGATATGTGTATCTTTTCTCTCTTAGCCAAACCACAAGTAATGTATACATTATGCAGTTCAGGATTTACTTTATAGGTCTCTGGGTCATGTTGTTGATGTCAGTGTGAAGTAGCTGTCCACTATCTTTAATCACCTTTTAATTTGATTTTGAGGCAAATTTGACAGGAGGACAAAACAGCAGCATGAGAGACTCCTTCTGTTGAAAGCACGTGTACAGATCTGCTTACTTTCTCAAGCAGCCACAGGATATGAAGTCAAATCTATGCACTTACTAATTCACAGACTGAGTTGCATGTTTGAGCCATGCTCCATCTCTATAAACCTTTAAAGTTGAAATATCATAGAATCATAGAATAATAGAGTTGGAAGAGCCCATGTAATGGATTAGACTACCTTACAAAGTCGGTATACAGGTAGCTTAATGCCTTGCTTGCAAAAGCTAAGCAGATTGCGGGGGAGGAGCGATCAGGCAGCCATTGCTAGAAGTGCTGTCTGATTGGCTGATGTAAATGGGGAGAGTTGCTTAGCAACTGGAGATGGGTGGAGCCAAAGTGACAGTTGGAGCTATGCAGCCAAAGAATTATTATTTTTTAGTTAGGGGTTTTTTTTGGATGATGTCATGGAGATAGTTTTGGAAACTGTTATTAGAGAGAGATCTCTTTGAAGAATATAGTTAAGAGCCTTCAGGGAAGAAGGGCTGAGAACTATATTGAGACTCTATAGAGTGCTGGTGTTAAATCCCAAGAGAAGTGGATTTAAAGATTTAAATTGTCCTGTTTGTATTTCCTGTGTGAAGGAACATACTTGCACAGAATTCAAGTTATTAAACCATCCTTTGTAAGAGAAAAGCCTAACTTGTTATTGAAACTGCTATACATCTTTACTGTTTAAGAACAAATAAACAACTTGTTTTTCATCACATAAAGCGTCTTGTGTGACTCTCTAAATATCCTAACATAGAGGAGGCTCTTGAATATAACATTGGTGGCAGTGTTAGTAGTGGTAATGAATTCGTTATATATATCCTCCATATATTGGTGTCAGTGGGTGGCGATCTGTCTAACACACGAGTCCTCCATATTTTTGGTGGCAGCTGAAAGCAAACCTCTGCAGACCACATGGGACATCTAGTCTAACTCCCTGCCATACAGGAAAAGCACAAAGTAGCCCTGACAGATGGCCTTTGCTTAGAACACGACAGTATATCTTTGTATTATTTATGTTCAAGGATCAAGCCTTCTAAAATCACAAATACTAAGGGAAATTTAGTTGACATGGTACTTTGGGGGTAAAATCTTGGTTCTTTTCTTTTAGAGGTCAGCCTGATCTCAGTCCAGTCCAGAGAAGTATGGTATTTTCTTGTTATTAGTTGCCTTCATATCAGTTTTGTTTAACGTTAATGAGAGATCTCCAAGTCATCTTATTCTTAACAGCCCTGCTCAGGTCTTGTAGAAGAACATTTTATTGATTAGCCCTTAGACCATATCAAAGTACCAAGCCAAACATCCAGGCTTGAAAAGACTGATTACATTCTATACTAAAATTAGATAAAACACTTGTATCAATACAATAAACAAATATGATAAAACTGAATGTATACATCATATTTCATTGTCACCCCTACAATTTACCCCAGGTTTTGTAGATTCAGGGCCATGGCTTCTTAGGCGTAGTCTATCTGTAATGTTGGCTTCTCTTTTTCTTACTGACGTTTACCTTACCAAGCGTGATCATTTTTTTAATGAGTCGTGTATTCTCATGACATGGTCAACGTGCGACAGCCTCCATTTAGTCATCTTACCTAATGCTAATCCACATGCTAATCCACCTGACATCCGCTGGGAAGTAGCAGCCTGCAATGAAAGGGCCAAGGCATCCTCTGTTCGGATATCAGCCAGAAAATCAACGCCTTAAATCAAGAAATAGCTTCTTAAGATCTACAGAGATACTCGCAGAAACACCTCAGCAAACGAGAGTCCAAAAGTGGCAGGCCAAAACCTGGAACCTCAATCAGTGGCTGATACTAGATGAGAAACTCCCCCCTGGGCACACAGAAGACTGGAAGGCGCTGAATGGATTGTGCTCTGGGACCACAAGATGCAGAGCCAACCTTAAGAAATGGGGCTACAAAGTGGAGTCCACAAAATGCGAGCATGGAGAAGAGCAAACCACAGACCACTTACTACAATGCAGTCTGAGCCCCGCCACATGCACAATAGAAGACCTCCTTACAGTGACACCAGAGACACTCAAAGTGGCCAGCTTCTGGTCAAAGGAAATTTAGTATAATGCTAAGTTTTTAACTTTCTTTGTGGTTGTTCTATACATAATAACTGTATTCTCAATTTGCTTCTGACACGATGAATAAATAAATAAAATATGCTAATCAAAATATGAGAAGGCCAAGGGTAGATATTGCCCAAAACATTTAGGGTAAAGATGAAGGTGTTTAAGATCAATTCAGTGGGTGAAGTGGTTTTAAACTTGGAATTTGTTCTAATGGGTTCAAACTAGGATTTTTGAAATGCTGTTTATATTTAATCCTGTTTTAATGTTCGTATATTTGTATATTTTGAATGGTTATTATGATGCTTTTATGTTAAGCTGCTTTGAGTCCCCTTTGCGGGAGATAAAGCTGAGTATAAATGAATATAATAATAATAAATGATGGACAAAACATAACTCATATTTATGCACACAAACATCTTTCACATTTTGGTTGTGCACAGAGTATCCAACTAGTTCCCTTTAATACAAAGACGACACAAAGCATGCACTTCTTTTTTAAAGCAGAATACAAACTAAAGCATGACTGAACTTGAAAACAAAATCTGCATTCCCTTTGTTCCTTATTTTTTAAAGTAAACTGAAGGCATGTTTTTGGGTTTTTTTTCTGCAGATCATAGAATCATAGAATTGAAAGAGACCTCATGAGTCATGTAGTCCAAGCCCCTGCCATACAGGGAAAGTACAATCAAAGCGCTCCTGAAAGATGGCCATCCAACATTTGTTTAAAAGCCTCCAAAGGAGCTTCCACCACACTTTGAGGCAGTGGGTTCCACTGTTGAACACCTCTTATGGCCAGACATAGCAACAACTTTAGGAGCAGGGTATGGCAGGCTGGCACTGATCACTCCACAGAGCTGTCCATTGTAACTTAGAATGTCTTTATAAGGGACTCAAAACTGAAATGGGAGACAAGCTGGAGGATTTCCAGGAACTAAAGGGTTTTTATAGAAAGTGAGTATAAAGCTTTCACGGGAAGGAGACTTGGGGGATGTGGAGCTCATGCTCTCTCTAGTTAACTCTATGCTCTCCCCATTCCTCTCTATGAGAAGCCTTTCCCCCTCTCCATATACATTTTGATTTTGATTTTAAATATGTGCATGTTACAATATTGTACATAAGGCCCCTAGAACCATAAGAAACGCAAAAAAAAAAAAATCACTAACAACTGGTTTGCTGTGTGTTTTCAGGGCTGCACTGCCATGTTCCAGAAGCATTATCTCCTGATGTTTCACCCACATCTATGGCAGGCATCCTCTGTTGTGAAATATTATGGAACAACTACTCTATCATGTGATCTGAAAGCTTGTGTGCGTACACAGGGGAGAATCAACATATCAAGCGATTAAAGAGTAACAAAGGAATTATGAATTTTATTATTATGTTGGCAGTATTTTAAAATGTGGGCCAGTTTGTATACAATTAGTATACAAATAAAATGAATAAAAACATTATTTAAAATATCATGCCACCCCTACAATAATGTCGAATTTCAGAGCACTGCCCCAAGCAAACAGACATATGAAAAGAAACATTTGTTCATAAATAGTCTCTATTTTTTTCTGATGTTCTTGTATTTGTTCATGAAACATCTTTGGTTGCCATTCTACAAATAATACCATCTAGTAGCGTCCCGGTTTTTTCTTCTTGTTGAGTAAGCTTGAACATCTGCAAGGATAATGCAATAGTGACTTTGAGGATAATATCATTCTGAGATTTAAAAAATGACCACAATGCCTTATATTTACTCCCTTACCAGGTATATTTTAACAAGTTAATTGTGTTCAATATTGATTAAGAAAGAATTAGAAGACAGAAAAAGGTTAAGCTAATTCATGTTTATGGGTGCAATTCTAAGTACACTTGCCTGGGAATAAATCACACTGAATTTCACACTGAAGTGTGTTTAGGATTGTGCTTGTTCATCTACATAAGTAAAGGTTTTGCCCTGACATTAAGTCTAGTCGTGTCCGACTCTGGGGGTTGGTGTTCATCTCCATTTCTAAGTCGAAGAACCGGTGTCAATAGACACTTCCAAGGTCATGTGGTCGGTATGACTGCATGGAGCAGTGTTACCTTCCCACCGGAGCGGTATCTATTGATCTACTTACATTTGCATGTTTTCGAACTGCTAGGTTGGCAGAAGTTGGGGTTAACAGCGGGAACTCACCCTGCTCCCCGGATTCGACTCACTGACTTTTCAGTCAGCAAGTTCAACAGCTCAGCGGTCATTAAAAATAATCAAAATGTTCCCTCTTACCTCATTTCCACCCTCTCCCAGGAAAGCACAGACAAACCTTTTTAACCTTTTGTAGATCGGTTATTTTGGGGAGATCTGCTAAAGAAACCTGTCGACCTTCCACCTGACATGTTAGATCTTCCAGGTTCACCATTTTCTTTTCATCTTCAACCAGGACAATGAGGACTGCAGTGTCACTGTCTGAAATGCCAAATCTTTTGAAGGCATCTGAAATCTAACATAAAAGTACAAAATAAAATCCTATCAATCACACCTTAACAATACGGAACCATTTACCAGAAGTATTTCTCCCTTTCAGAAGAAACACTAAAAAATGAGCTGACTTATAAGCGAGAGCAAAGTATTCAAAATTTTGAATGCTACCTGATTTTCTACATCATTTCCCCCCAGAAAATAGTGGCATCGGAAGTTTAATGTTTTCACGAAATTTTAAGCAAACAGATTAGGAATGAGTAGAACATTTATTCCATATTTAAACATTGATCTTTAATAAACAGTTGTGCCAAAGAAACAGGGGAAAATGTCACACAACAAGCAACCTCCAAGATGCTCAATCAGCACAGATTGCAGATCCTGGTAATTATTTCTGTTGAACTAATGTACATTTTTGAAATGATAGAAGAAATGAAGCAAGCAATCTAAGAGCAGAAGGTTCTACATTAACTTCTCTGTCTGTTTTTGTCCTAACAATACAGCAAGGGGTTTAGAAGAAGGTATGGATATATTAAACCCCAGCTAATTAACCAAACCAGACAATGGAATAGGGGCTTAATTTTCAAGTTCGTTTGCTTGGCTGCCTGTCTGAGAATGCAATAGCACGGGGATGGAGCTGTCAGGTATTTGCAGTTCCCAATGTGTCTAGTTTGATGGGACAAATAAGCTGTGCAGGCTGTACAAGAGAATATGTTTCATTACAGGCTTGACTGCTGTGCTGATCTTAGAACTGACAGCCAAGGGACCCAGCTATTTTCTCTACTTTGCTTATTTACTGGCGCAGGGCCACAGCAGAGTAGTTAGAGAAAATTCATAAGAAGGAAGATTCATAATTCATAATAATTGGGTTTGGAACTAAAATAAAAACCCCAGTTATAATCACACATGTATTAGATATTCAGAAGTGGGTTGGAATAAGACCTAATAGGCAGCTTTTACCTATCTTCAATTTTGTGGGTTTGAAGGCAGTTTAGTAACCAAGGTGGGGTTTGAAGCAAACCTCAAAATGATGCAGGGAAAATATGTATTGTGTTGAGCAGTATATCCGTCGTCTCTTTCAGGGGAAATGATATCCTAGGCCCCTTCTACACTGCCATATAATCCAGATTATCAAAGCAAATAACTCAAATTATCTGCTTTGAACTGGATTATATGAGTTTACACTGCCATATAATCCGGTTCAAAGCACATATTTTGGATTTTATATGGCAGTGTAGATGGGGACTCTGATAAATCTGGTTTTCATGAAAAAACTAATCTAAGGTGTGTAGTAAACAAAGTGACTGTAGAGTCAATGGAAAAGTAAATTGGGGGCATCATAGGTAAACCTTAGAGCACTGCAAGATGGCATAACTTCCTCCTTCTGTCACGCCATTCTTTGAAAACTCTCTCACACAAGCATGAACCAAAAGAAAGCCGAAGTATTTCCTAGTATGGTGATTCAGGCTCCATTTACACTCCCATATAATGCAGATTGAACTGGATTATATGAATCTACACCACCATATAATCCAGTTCAATTAAATGTATATAGGGCCTCAAGAGAGCAAAAGCAATTCTGCAGTATTTGTAGAGCTGCATGATTTCAAGGGCTAAATTACACTAGGCTGAGGCCCCATCTACACTGCCATACAAAATTCAGATTATCTCCTTTGAATTTGATTATATGGCAGTGTAAACAATCCAGTTCAAAGCAGATAATGTGGAATATCTGTTTTGATAATCTGGATTATCTAGCAGGGTCCTGAGGCTGGATCTACACCACCCTATATCCCAAGACCTGATCCCAGATCATCTGCTTTAACTGGACTATATGAGTCTAAACTGCCAGGTAATCTGGGATCAATTCCTGAGATAAAAGGTGGTGTAGATCCAGCCTGAGTGTACAAGTTCAATTACAAACAGAAGCTTACATTATTGTTTGGTGAAAGGTTGAATATAATTTCTGCATTAAGCGTCCTGGTCTTCATTTTGCCAATCTTGTGAAGATGAACAGCTTTATTGGTTGCCACAAGTACCTGAAATGGGTCAACAATCTGCCACAGAAAAGAAAAGAAAGTTTAGTTCTACACAGTAAGCCTCAAAAGAGACCTCTTCTCTTCAGCCTAATCATGAGATATTGTTATCATGTTTTAGAAATAGCCAAGCATCAATGCTTTACCTGTAAGATGTTAGAATATGAGGATAAGGATGTGGACGGACTCTACTATCCTAGTAAGTCTATTCCACAGTGATTGATTTTATTAAGAAAATAAGTTCCTGGGCCTAAAGCTAGAATTAGAATAATACCAAAAGATGTTTATTCTAATAAAATACAAGGTCAAACGACGAAGTCCCTATTCCTTTTAAGGGCTTCTATCTCTCTCTTCTTTCCTCATGTCTCCCATCCATTTTGGGAAATTTTAAAGTGTGCCAGAGGCCTTTATGACCTGCATTTCTTTCTTTCTTACTCACCTACTTGAACCAAGCCCTAGAAATATTTATTTTTAATATATGCACAGTTCCTCTCTTATGATTTTCAGAGAACATAACCATACTTTTCCTGAGAAATCTGTACCATTACCCAGTTAATTTTTTTATTCCATTCTGCTTTCGTTTGGAGCACAAGCCATTGCCTTTGCCTCGAAAGACAGAAATTTACTGCTGAATCAAAGGCATGAAGAAAGAGAGAAATAACCTCCATCCAAAGAAATAATAATAATAACAACAACAACAACAACTTTATTTTTGTACCCTGCCTCCATCTCCCCGAAGGGATTCGGAGCGGCTTACATATGGTACAAGGCGCCTAAAACAACTAATAAAATAAACACACAGTACAATACAAAATAAAACCACTAGTCTATAAAACAACAATTTGAACTCAGAACAGCGCCCAATAACCTATAATGTCATCTGTTGTAAAAACATGGCCAACTGTAAACAAGAAGAAAGGAAAGGGATAGTGTAAGTTGTAGCTAAGGAACAAGGGAATGGGATGAAAGTGCTGTGCTGTATCATAATAACAGACCATTGGGTTAGACATTCTCAAAGGCTTGTCTAAGCATCCAGGACTTCATGACTTAGATTTACACCTTGTTACTATAGATATCTATTGGCCATTTCCTAACTGAAGTTTGTAGACTCTAAGAGTTTATGTTCATTACAGAATATCAATTTAGTGACCTTAAAATGCCACTGCAAGTCAAATACGTCTCTTGCTACTGTTAGTCAATCCATTTGCAGAAACTAGAATGTTTGCTCACCATTGCAGGGTTAATTAATGCTGCATCAAAAGCACCTTCCATGGCTTTTTTTCTTAATGTGGCAGCATTTTTCACATCATTAAATAGGATGAGGGTAACACGGCAGTCAGGAAACAGTTCCAATTGGTGGGTTAAACACTGCATCTCGTAACAGAACAGTAAACGGCTTTCGAATCAGACAAACCTGAAACATTTATAAACATTTATAAGTTAGTGATGGGCATGGTTGATATTTTATGTTTTCCACTTAAGACAACAGTTTTACTTAGTGAAGCTTAGAGGTACCTTCCACTGAAATGTTTCGAAAACAATCAAACTTTAAAGTCTGGTGTGGTGAATTTAGTCCATGTCAACAAATGGGGAAAAAATGAAGTGGTTCAGGGCATTTTATGTTCCAGATTTATTCTGGCACAAGCAGAATGGTCTTGTAAACATTTGATATTTTCTGAAAAGGCATAGTGTGAAAGTGTGAAGCATGCAACAACTTTGAAAATCCCCCACATGTAGGTTCACAGCTATAATTCTGGTAGTTATAATGAACTTAAAAAGAAAAATATTACATGTCTCTTGTGTTTTACAGTTGAGCAAAAATGACAGAGCTATTACATTAATCTCACATGGAAGCAAATACGAATAGCAGTTTCACATCACTTTAATCAAGGGACAACTTTGGTTTGTTATAGCATCAGGGCTCTCTGACAGAGAAAGCTACATACATAACAAAACTACAGATCCCAGAATTGGATAGCATCATGCCTTGGCAGTTAAAGAGGGACTAAACTGTGGCAACTGTGCAGTGTGGCAGGTCTGTGAATGTGGAAAAGGATTTCTGGATTCCCAGAGGGCACCTACACTGTTGACTCCATACATTTTAACTGCCCTGCTGTGGAGTTCTGGGAGCTGCACTTTTAGGCTGGATCTACACTGCCCTATATCCCAGAATCTTATCCCAAATTACACTATGTAACGAAATTTTTAAAAAATTATGTTCCTGGTTTGAAAGTATTATTTCCTGTTTAACTGTGAAGTCCTTACACAGTCACAAGAGTAAAGACAAAGATCCACCTAGATGAAAAGTATTCTTATTACTGCCTCATCACACTAGAGCATGAATCCACTTTAAATCCGGTTTCTGCCTCCTGTAGAATTCTGGGGTTTGTAGTTTGGTGAGGCCCAGGACCTGTCTGGCTGAGATGTTTAAAGCCCCCTCCCTGAAGTGGATTTAAAGCAGATCCAAGCTCTAGTGTGACGAGGTCCTTATACTATACATCAGGTGAACCACTGACTGCAAAGGGAAGCTGATAAAGAAACACAACCTCCAAACAATCTACAGACCCACCAAGAAAATTCAACAAATGCTACATTCAGCAAAGAACAAGAGAGCTCCTCTAACCACTGAAAGCAACCACTGTATACCATGCAGCTGTGGACAAGTCTACACAAGGATCACCAAATGCAGTGCCCAGATACAAATCAAAGAACATGAAAGCCACTGCAGACTAATTCAAACAGCTATAGCAGAACACTTGATGATCCAACCTGAGCACAGAATATTATTTGAGAACACTGTAATGCTGGGCCACTCTGACAACCATCATGTCAGACTATACAGAGAAGCCATTGAAATCCACAAGCACATGCACACTTTTCAACAGAAAGGAGGAAACTATTAAAATGAGCAAAATTTGGTGGTGACCAGTATTAAAAACCACCAGAATTAAAAAACACCAGAAACACAAGACAGCAAAAAAAGAAGAAAAAAAAGAACACTACTTAGAAACAGGGGAATTCCAGACAGCACACAACCAAGTGCCAATTAACACCTCCCAAACAAAGGATGCCTCCAGGCAGCAACAATCAGGCTTTACAGTTGCAAGGCTGCTCAATGCTAAACAAGCTGGCTAACTGCAACATTCACACTTGCTTCAAACAGACATGAGTTTTCTCCCACCCTAGTCATTCCACAGATATATAAAACCCACTTGTCTAGGGCCCTTCCACATAGTCCTATATCCCAGAGTATTAAGGCAGAAAACCTGACAATATCCGCTTTAAACTGGGTTATCTGTGTCCACGCTCTGATAATGTGAGATTTTCTGCCTTGATATTCTGGGATATAGGGTTGTGTGGAAGGGTCCCTAGTTTGCAATAGACCTCACAAACCTCCGAGGATGCCTACCATAGATGTAGGCAAAATGTCAGGAGAAAATGCTACTGGAACAAGGCCATACAGCCCAAAAAGCTCAGGCCCCTTCCACACAGCAGAGTAGAATCCCATATTTTCTGTTTTGAATTGGAATATATGGCATTGTGGACTCAGGGCCCTTCCACACAGCCTTATATCCCAGGATATCAAGGCAGAAAATCCCATAATATCTGCTTTGAGCTGGGTTATCTAAGTCCACACTCAGATAATGTGGGATTTTGTGCCTTGATATTCTGGGATATAGGGCTGTGTGGAAGCGCCCTAGATCCAGCCTTGGGCTCTTCCACACAGCTTTATAACCCAGAATATCAAGGCAGATAATTCACAACATCTGCATTGAACTGGGGCCCCTTCCACAGAGCTGAATAAAATCCCACATTTTCTGCTTATATGACATATAACCCAGTTCAAAGCAGAAAATGTGGAATTTTGTGCCTTGATATTCTGGGCTATATGGCTGTGTGGAAGGACCCTGGATGATCGGAGTCCACACTGCCATATGTGGATTTGATACAGCTGTGTGGAAGAGGGCCAAAGAGGGCAGGCGCCTCCCCAAACTACAACTCCCAGGATCCCAGGGCAGTCTCCAACTTACCTCAGTCTCTCTCCACCAAACCAGTTTATATTTGGGGGGGGGGGGAGGGGGAGGCCTTCCTGGGCCCCAATTCCGCAGGCCTGGGAGGGCGGGAAGGAAGGGGTGGGGAGCCGAGCGGCGCCGGGCTCCACCTTCCGGCAAAGAGCGCCTCGCCTTTCGAGAGCGACCCGCCAGGCCGCATGAGAGAAGCACGGGCCTTTTTCGCCTGGAAGGCCGCCGCCTCTGCTGCTGGAGGATGGAGCGCTCGGAGGCCTACTTCTTCTCGGCGGCCTTCAGCGGCGCCTTCCTGGCCTCCTGCCTGCTCTTCTCGGGCCTCAGCCGCCAGCAGCGCGCGCCCTACATGGACGAGGCCTTCCACGTCGCTCAGGCCCAGGCCTACTGCGAGGGACGCTTCCAGCAGGTAGGAAGGAAAAGGGAGGGAGGAAAGAGGCCTAGCTCATCCTCAGCCGCCTCCTCGGGTACCCACCCACGTCTGAATGGGAGTTGTCGTTTCCTGAAGGCCTCGAGCAGACATGGGCAAACTTGAGCCCTCTAGGTATTTTGTACTTGTGGGAATTGTGGGAATTGAAGCCCAAAATAACAGGAGGGCCTAAATTTGCCCATGCCTGGCTTTTACCAACAGGACACGTTCTGCAGGTTTGTTCCTCAGTTGAATTTGTATCTAAGGGCCCTTCCACACAGCCCTATATCCCAGAATATCAAGGCAGAACATCCCACAATATTGGCTTTGAACTGGGTTATCGGAGTCCACACTGCTATATATTCCAGATCAAAACAGATAATGTGGGATTTTATTCAGCTGTGTGGAAGAGGCCTGAATCCACACTGCCATATAATCCAATACAATGTGGATTTTATATAGCTGTTTGGAAGGGGTCTAAGGTTCATATTATAATAAGTAATTAAATGATGATGATGATGATATTGCAGATATATTTCATTTATTTATTTATTTACAGTATTTATATTCCCCCTTTCTCACCCCAAAGGGGACTCAGGGCGGATCACATTACACATACAGTAGAGTCTCACTTATCCAACACTCGCTTATCCAACGTTCTGGATTATCCAACGCATTTTTGTAGTCAATGTTTTCAATATATCATGATATTTTGGTGCTAAATTCGTAAATACAGTAATTACTACATAGCATTACTGTGTATTGAACTACTTTTTCTGACAAATTTGTTGTATAACATGATGTTTTGGTGCTTAATTTGTAAAATCATAACCTATTTTGATGTTTAATAGGCTTTTCCTTAATCTCTCCTTATTATCCAACATATTTGCTTATCCAACATTCTGCGGGCCGTTTATGTTGGATAAGTGAGACTCTACTGTATAAGACAAACATTCAATACCTTTAACATAGAACAAAGACAAGACAAACATAGGCTCCGAGCTGGCCTCGAACTCATGACCTCTTGGTCAGAGTAATTTGTTGCAGCCGGCTGCAGCTGGCTGGCTGCTCACCAGCCTGCGCCACAGCCCGGGCTATATATGTAGGATAATGATGTTTGTATCTTTCCAGGTTGGGCATTTCACCAGAATTGCAAAATGTTCCAAATTGTCCACAAGGTCATCTTCAGTGTACATGCACTAAAATATCAATTATGTGTGTACAATTACATTTAGGATATAATAATAATAATAATAATAATAATAATAATAATAATAATAATAATGGGGGCCCCTGGTGGCACAGTGTGTTAAAGCGCTGAGCTGCTGATCTTGTGGACCAAAAGGTCCCAGGTTCAAATCCCGGGAGCGGAATGAGCGCCCGCTGTTAGCCCCAGCTCCTGCCAACCTAGCAGTTCGCAAACATGCAAATGTGAGTAGATCAATAGTTACCTCTCCGGCGGGAAGGTAATGGCGCTCCATGCAGTCATGCCGGCCACATGACCTTGGAGGTGTCTATGGACAACGCCGGCTCTTTGGCTTAGAAATGGAGATGAGCACCAACCCCCAGAGTCGGTCACGACTGGACATAACGTCAGGGGAAAACCTTTACCTTACCTAATAATAATAATAACAACACTATGTAGTATGATTTTTGTTCCAGGTTTATAAATCTCATTTCCTAATTGGTTCTTTCATACAAACATGGGGAAAGTATATCAAACTGCAAAAACTTCAATTTTGCGGGACATCCAGCAGCACATTTTGCTATAGTTTTTCAATGAATATTTCTTCCAGTCTCAACCCAATTCAACATACCTTGTGGTAGCCGCAAAAATGAACTTTCTGGAGTAGAACAACTACTTGCAAAGAAAGTACAGCACAATTAAACAGGAAATAACACTTTCAAACCAGGAACAGATTTTTTTTTTCAAATTTTGTTACGTAGTGTAATTAATTTATTAACCCTCTCTGCAGCTCAACACCATTAAAACAAGAGATTAAGCACTGTTAAAGATACAGAGTTAAAATGCAAGTTAAAACCCACTGATGAAATGCACAGTGTATATGTGATATATGTGTGAGGTGTATGTGAAACATAAATTAATTTTGTTTTTAAACTTGTGTCCCATCTCTAAGATATCTCATTATGTGCGTAGATGCAAAAACATGTGTCTCAAAATCTAGTTGAGTATTATTTATCAAAATGCCCCAAAGCATTTTGGATTTTTTAGATTTTGGAATACCTGCATTTGCATATATGTACATTATGAGATATCAAGTCTGATATTTTCTTATTGTTGTATTTATTCATATCCTGTTTTCATCCCTTAGAAGAGATTTAAAGTGGCTTTTTAGATCTGGCCCAACAATGGAATTTACTTGTATTTCACACACACCTTATGTACACAGCTTAAAAGCTATTTTATACATGAAAATATTTAATATTTTTGTGCATGAAACAAAGTTTGTGTACAACCATTTTGTCTCAACCATTCACGTGTACAATTTTGTGTTTTGCTCCCTTTTGAAACCTGCAAAATGGAAGGTCATAAACACTTGTTTTGAGTATGCTAGTTGTATAGGAATTAGGTTTTCTAAATTTCCAAATTACTATATTTATTTTTTTTGCTCCACCACGTATAGTTTATTTTCTACAACTTGCTTTGATGCTTTCATGTTGTAAAATATGAATGAATGAGATTAGTATTCAAATTAGCAATGACATTTGTGAAATAACCCTTTTCTTGTGTTTTTTGAATTTAGCACCCAAAAATACATTAAAAACATCTGTAATATTGAAACAAGTTCTCACGTGTAAAAAAAAAACATTCTATAAATATTTAGGTGTAAACAGTTCCCCCCCCCCACCTCACCAGTTTACATAGTTTTAGAAAAGTTTCATATCAAATCTGATAAGATTTTAGGAATCCAAAATTACATTGTCTTTTTTGCAATTAAACTTTTAAATTGGCCAAACGGGGAAATGATTTTATATGAACTATAGTGCTAAATGGTATTACTGTATAGTTGACTCTCCATATTCCAAATTTTGTATCTTTGGATCCAACCACCTACAATTTACAATCCCCACCCCCCCAAAATCAAACAACCCCCAAACAAACCTTTATTTTTGCCATTTTACATAAGGGACACCTTTTTACTACTAGAGCATTCATGAATATTGGTATCCATTGGAGTTGTGGAACCAAACCCACATGGATACCAATATTTTGGGGTGGCCTTCCTCATATTGTTAGACTGCAACTTCCAGCAACCCTAGCCAGCATAGCTAATGATGAGAGTTACTGAGACTTGGTACAATGGTTGAAGAGCTACATAATTTTCATTCTTAGATTACTCAATGTTACAGATAAGGTAACATTTTTCAGTCTGAAAATCTTACATGTGCTTGCTACCACTGCGAGGTAGATTTCACATTTTGTCAAGCAAGAGTGAGCTGAACGTCCAGTTATTCTTGTTTCTTGAAGAAGTTCTGGACCTCGGCTTGTTCTGAAACCCAACCCCATAATTCTCCCATATCATTTGTGAATACATTATCTTCCTCACAGGTGTAGTTATGTTTTTTTCTTTTATAATCTTACATGTCCCCTATGTAATATAACTTCAAGCTCAATCCACAGTAAAATTGTTTGCCCTGTATTGCAGTGTTTTTATTAGTTTAACTCAAAGGATTACCATTCTAATCTCTTTAAACCAGTGATTCTCAACCTGTGGGCTGTGGGCCGCGAGGACAAAAATCTGGTCTGTGAATCTCTTTTCTCTTTATTTATTTTATTAATTTTATTTCCACTCCTTTCTGCAGAGCTGACCATTGCATTGGATAGACTAGATCAGATCTAAATTATTAAATATGGTTTTCTGTGGGTGAGCAGATAGCGACTACTGGATGGCATATGTTCTGTATCAGAAACTAGAACTGATGTGGCCTATCCAGTGCATTTTTCTGAATCAGCACCCCAAATAACCAAACCGAATCTGAAGTTGCCCAAAAATTGATTCGTAACCCTTTTGGTACTAATGTTGGAGAGTGGTGCCTGGTCAAAGTGAGTCCTAGTCAAAAAAAGGTTGGGAACCACTGTGCTGTCCTACTTGGCTTTCCCTCCCTTGCTTATTTCCTGGTTGCTGTTCTTGGGAGGAATGTTCCATTGGCTCCTGTTTTGGGGGTGGAGCTTGGGACTCCCCTTTAAGTTTGGATGAGATGGTTCAGCCTGGGAGCTAATCTCTAGAGGCTTTTTTCCCTCCTATTGCCATTCCAGAGAAAAACCTTAGAGATAGGTCTTAGAATTGGTCTGGGTTCTTTGACCTGGCAAATTCAAACAGGCAACATAAATCACGTACTTACCTTACAGTTTACCTCATAGCCTTGTACTTACCTTACAGTTTACCTCATAGCCTTGTACTTACCTTACAGTTTACCTCATAGCCTTATACTTATCTTACAGTTTACCTCATAGCCTTGTACTTACCTTATAGTCACATCATAGCTTTAGGTATTTACCTCATAGCCTCATACTTACCATTACAGATAGAGCTCATCATAGCCACGTACTTACCTTACAGTTTACCTCATAGCCTTGTACTTACCTGTAGCTTAGATAGTATACCTCATAGTAAAGTACTTACCTTATGTACTTACCTTATAGCTTATCACCTTATAGTTTACCTCAGAGTTATTATAGATAGTTCACTATAGCTGGTATTTACCACATAGTTATAGCTGATAGTTTACCTCAGAGTCATTATAGTCATTATAGATAGTGCTTATCACAGCCTAGTACCTACCTTTCCTCATAGCTTATGTGTTTATCCTTTATAGTCTCTATAGCTTTCATTCTCAATCAATATAGTTTTATTTCTGTATAATTTCAGTGATTTTACCTCATATTATTTCTAATACATTAAAAGGACTGTTTCCTGTTTTCAATAAACATATTTTTGGTTATCTTTAATCAGCTTCTAGAGTATTTACTTTGGGGTTTGAGGTATAATTATAAGGTAAACCGAAGCCGCTTGGGTAGCCAGACCTAGAGATAGCCATTTTCCCCCAGCGTGCCTTCACAACCACTGCTTTAAACCAACAGCTCTCAACCTTTGGTCCTCCAGATGTTTTGGACTTCACCTTCCAGAAACTGTGTACTCATTGTCCATGTTGGTGGAGGCTTCTGAGAATTAAAGTACAAAAATAGCTGGAGGATTAATGGT
Organism: Anolis carolinensis; assembly: GCF_035594765.1. Taxonomy (NCBI): domain Eukaryota; kingdom Metazoa; phylum Chordata; class Lepidosauria; order Squamata; family Anolidae; genus Anolis; species Anolis carolinensis. The sequence goes on from NC_085845.1 coordinate 81,518,209, forward strand.
TGAGGATTCCTGTTCTAAACTTTGCCCATTTCCCTGCTTCCTTATCTAACCTATTTATTTGCTGTCATGTGGCAGGGTCTGGACACATCCAAGGAAAAGCGCATTAACAGTATGGTCCTTTGCATTTTTTTCTGTAGTAAACCTCAATGAGTACAGTGGGACTTATTCTCAAATAAATGATCAAGAGATTGTAATGCAAGATTAGAATCTTCTTCACTCAGAGTAAGTCCTTCTGAAACAGTACAACACACATCGGATCAAGCATGAGTCATTTAGAAAAAAAGTCCTTATATCAGCAAAGAAGCATATGTATCTCCAAATGTCAAAGAGAATGTGGGCTATATACCATACTTCTTTTAAAAGGAACATGACATTTCACAGAAAACTTGGTTCGAACTTGGTTCCCATCCCAAAAGGGTATGCAGCCCTTTTAACTGAGTAAGAGTGGCAACTGCCCTAACTTCCCTTCTGTCTTGATAGCAGGTTGTTGGATGAACTCTTGCGTATTTCATCGGATGTATGAATCTACATTTTTCATGATAGACAGAATTCTGAAAGAGGGGTTTAATTAAATTCATTGATTTTGCCTTCTGTTTTTTTTTAAAAAATATTTCCTTAAGAATTTGAAGTCATTGTTTTCTAATGTCATCTTTTCCTATTTTTCTAGTGGGACCCAATGATAACAACACTACCCGGTTTATATCTGGTGTCAGTGGGAATTGTGAAGCCTGCCGCATGGCTCTTTGGGTGGTCTGGAAGCATCATCTGCTCGACAGGAATGCTCAGATTCATTAATCTTCTCTTCAGCATTGGGAACTTCTATCTGCTATATTTGCTTTTTTGCAGGATGCACCATAAAAAGGTACGGTACAAATGTACTATGCTTAAATAGTATTCCAGATCAACGTGACAAGATTTCAACAACCTCCTGAAGTTCCCCTTACTGTTGTATTCTGTTCTTATTCTGCATTAACATATGACTTCCCAGCAGCCCAGATTATGCTGTTTTCCAATCCTTCTAAAATTAGAAGGAAGTCTTTTGGAGGCAAGCTTAATTCAGCACCTGTGACTCCTTGACTAAATGAGATGATTTTTATTACTGTTTCAGCCATAAAGATATCAATTGCTTTAGTATTCTGGGAGGAGCTAAACTACTTTTAGCATTCCTAAAGTAACAAACTAGTTTCGGGCATAAAGTCATTTAATCTGTTGCCTTTTTGATCAGAAGAGCTGTTTTCTAATAAGACTACAGTCCTTGATGCAAGCAGATGGGGCAGTTTAAAGTCACAGACTGATGGGAAAGTAGTTTTAGTACTGTAGTGGTTGGAGCTTAAGGCTGGGAATGTATAAACTAATATCAAAAGTTGCTAGGGAACTCCTATTTCTGCTTGGCCACATCTTACGATTTGTGTTTCTTTCATGTATGCATACACTTAATGGCCTTATTCCCATCATTCTTATCATATTTCTCTTTTCTTTTTGCCACTTGCTTTTCTCGCTCCCTCACACATGAATGCACACATTTATCTTCTCTTTACACCATTTTCATTCTCTTCCTTCTGCTGTTATCACCTTCATCCTTGATTTTAACACCATAATTCTCTCTAACACAGAGCCATCCATCTGCCCACATATATCCATTCTTCCATTCTGACTTTTGAAAATAAAATCCTCTATCTTTGCCCAGCACAGGAATGCAGTGAAGGAAATTTGGTACTATAATTTGGTACAAAGTCGCAAAATTGAGGAGGAAAGAGGGCGGGGCTGAGCCTCTCCCCTAATCCAAGATGCAGGGCTGCAAGGGGAGGTGGGCGGGGTCACATATGGGCGGCCAGGACTGGGATGGGCGGAGTTACGAGCTCTGAGGCAGGGTTGAGCTTCTATCCCTGTCCTGCGGCACCTGCCAGGATACAGGAGGTGGGGCTAGAGGAGCGGCGGGGCCTCTTCCCAAGTGCCTGACAGGGCTGAACCTCCATACCTTGCCCCCGTGTTCTAACTAGCGCCTCAGGGGAGGTAGACAGAGGCTCAGCCCTGTCTCAGGCTCTTGGGAAGAGACCCCGCCCCCACCCCTAGCCCCGCCCTTTAGTCCTAAAAGGCCTCTCAGGAAAGGTATAGAGGCTCAGCCCTGTCTCGGGCTCTTGGAAGGAGGCCCCACCCCCTTCCGTAGCTCCACCCTCTGTGTCCAAACAAGCGCCTCAGGAGAGGTATAGATTCTCAGCCCTGTCTTGGGCTCTTGGGAAGAAGCCATGCCCACTCCTCTAGTTCCGCCTCCTGTGTGTCCTAACAGGCACCTCAGGTGCTCAGCCCTGTCTCCAGCACTTGGGAAGAGGCCCTGCCCCTCCTCTGGCCCCGCCCCATGTCCTAATAGGTGCCATCACCGCCCCCCTGGATCACTCCAGTGCCCACCGGCGCTTAAGGTTCTAAATATTAAAAATGGGGGGAAACACTTTTATCAGGTTTCCCCTCATTTTTAATATTTAATATTTAGAACCTTAAGCTATATTTCAGAGGAAGGCAATGGCAAACCATCTCTTGAGTATTCTTTGCCTAAGACAGCAGTATGAAATTTACAGGCAGCTTGAAGGCATAGATAACTCACCCATCCAGATTTGACCTTTTAATTAAAATGCTTTCTCACAGAATGCTGGAAATGATTTTTTAAATGTTAAGGTAACGATAAAGGTTATTGACATTTGCATAGAAAACAAGTTTCTTGGTGGAGCACAAAAATTTGCCTCTTGTTTTTAATTTATGGAAGTAATAGTCCTGATCTGTTTTCTTCTTTTTTGTGCCCTCTGCAGGCTGCCTCTGGCTTCCAAAGAATCTTATCGACCTTGACATTAGCCATTTTTCCAACTCTTTATTTTTTTACATTCCTTTATTATACTGATACAGGATCTACATTTTTTACTCTTTTTGCATACTTAATGTGCCTGTATGGCAATCACAAAACCTCCGCCCTGCTTGGATTTTGTGGCTTCATGTTTCGTCAGACGAACATTGTATGGACTGCGTTCTGTGCTGGAAGTCTTGTGGCACAAAAACTTAGTGAAGCCTGGAAGGCAGAACAATCAAAAAGCAAAGACCAAAAGAACTTTGCCCCAAAGGGGTCCTTCGGAGAACTAATGAAGGCCATCAGGTTTCTCCTTGAATACCTCACTTCATTTAAAAACCTGAGCACACTTATTCGTCTGACTTGGCCATACATTGTTTTAGTGATGGTGTTTTTAATTTTTGTGGTCCTCAATGGTGGCATTGTGGTAGGTGACAGGAGTAGCCATGAAGCCTGTCTTCATTTCCCCCAGCTCTTCTACTTTCTTTCTTTTACTCTCTTTTTTTCCTTTCCTCACTTGCTTACCCCAAGCAAAATTGTGAATTTTTGTCATTCTGTGAAGTCACATTTATTGCAATATACCATCCTCATCGTTGTCTCTTTGTTCTTTGTGTGGAAGTTTACATTTGCCCATAAATATCTGCTTGCAGATAACAGACATTACACATTTTATGTGTGGAGAAAAATATTTCAGCGACATGAACTTGTGAAGTACTTATTAGTTCCAGTCTATATATTCGCTGGCTGGAGTTTCACAGATGCACTCAAGTCGAAATCCATCTTCTGGAATTTAGTGTATTTTGTATGTTTGTTTGCAGCTACAATTCCCCAGAAGCTGCTAGAATTTCGTTATTTCATTTTGCCATATATGATATTTAGACTGAACATTCCTATGCCATCAACTTTGAAACTTTTCCTCGAGTTCATATTGTATCTTTTGGTGAATGCAGTAACATTCCATTTATTTTTGAACAAACCATTTCAGTGGCCAGGTAGTGAGGAAATACAGAGATTCATGTGGTAAAGTTTTCAAGAAGACCAAATTCTAGGACTTCTTTTAGAAAACGAGGCTGTAAACTTAGAAAACAAAATATCTCTCTGTGTGGGTTTTTTGTGATTGGGATTGATTGAAAAATCTGATGCACTATCTTTGCAACTGAACTATTATTATTTTTTAATAAATGTAACTTGTTGAGAATCAGTGAACATTACATCAGGGAGATTTCATTCATATATCCGAACCACTGTGAATGAAGGGATTTGTTTACATTATAGTCATTTTAAATGTCTTACCGTGGAAATGTATGCAATGTATCCCTATGTGTTTTAGTTGTATGTAACATACAACTGGAAGCAGTATAAATAAGGCCAAGAGGTTTTGATTTTCATATTGTTTTGGTGTTGTTTTATCCACTTTTTTGTTTTGTGACAATCACCTGTGACAATGCCCATTGAATAATCCCTAAATTGTATGACCAGACTGAAAGGTTAATTTTTCTAGGCTCCATTGTGAGTCAAGACACTAAAAAATAAATTTATTTACCATATTTTTACCCCGCCCTTCTCAACCCCAAGGGGGATATGAGCAGGAACTCATGAAGTGCTCATCATAAGAAAAATGACAGATGAAAGTAGCACAAAGATTATAGCTTTTACCTACTCACCTGGTAGTTACAGCCAATCTTTCACCAATTGAAATCAGTGGGACTTTCTTCTAGATAGACGTGGATAAGATTGCTTTATAAAATAGTCTGTTATACTGGATGGTTATAGTTAATCTAATAAATGCTGGATTCTAGTAGATTTGCATATGGGGCACTCTAAATAGAAAGTTGTTTTGCAAAACATAAAATATAGAATGTGTTAAAATGCATTGTTAACTATTTAAGATAACAGTTTTATGTACACCTTTTCAGGATTATGACTCATTAGATACAATGAGTCCTAAACGACTTCTGAGGCGACAGGGTAGGGTTTTCAGCAGTGCTGCATTCCTACATATTCTATTTTTACTTGAAATTATTCCACTGAACACAGTAGGAATTCAGCAGAAACAGGTTTAGGATTGGGCATTTAAATCCTTATTTCACTTTCTTGGCTAACTCTTATAGAGTTGTATTCATTACACCACTTCTCCATTAGGAGCAAACAATTGGAACAATGCTTAGAAATAGATGAAGAATTTTTCAAGGGGTTCCACTTCACTTTTTATGGGCTGCCAGTCTCTATAAAGTGCTAGAATTATGATTTTCATTTTTTACTTGCTTAGCTTGCTGTTGGCAACTCAACTTGGCCAGCTAGACATGTATGGTTTCTTTTTGAAAGAATAAAGTAGGAGAAATGAAGAATTCCAAAAGAAACAGGTAATGTTGTATACTGAACTGTTTCTTGCAATTGTTGGGTATAACCCATGGAATTAAGTATGCTTGAAAACCTATTGATTTCAGTGAGATTATGTGCTTCCAAATCTGTGTTGGATTGTGGTCATTCATAGAATAGAAAGAATATTTTTAATTAAAGGGAACAAAGTTGAATTGAAACTGTATTTTAAAATCAGTGCAGTAATTCTTTTTTAGTGTTGGGGAGTGCACTGAATTTAGCGAATATTCCTGTTTTTCTTCTCTGGGAAATCTCTCAAAGAATTACAGTGAAGAAAGTAGGATTGGAATGCTCACTGGAATGCATTTCTAGCATCCCTTGGCTTCTGCGTGTTGTTTGTGTGACTACAAAGACAAAAGTGGCAGTGGATCTATCATGCGTTAAAAATTCATAGAGTATATTGACTCTGGCATGCATTTCTGCGTATCTGGTGAGTACATTTGTTTCACAAAGTTGGAATACATATGATGTAGAAGGTGGATTGATTCATTTCCTGGAACATGATCTCTGTCATTTTCCTCCCATAGATGAACATCATGCAAACCAGAGGGTTTTTTTGGTGAGGAGATCAGATTGCTTTTTGGTTAAAATATGATCTGTTGGTGGCATTCAGGTCTTGTGTAAGTGTGTATTGAATCCGGTCTCTTTAGGTGGCGATGTTCTTTTGACTGTGCTCTGACTCAGCATCCTCCTCTCTGATTTCCCTCCTCTTTCTCCATATCATTCCTGCCATAAAATTAATGGAATGGTTATTTTACCGCATGAGACAGCTTGGAAATGCTTCTTCTGTTTATTTAGAAATCAGTTGCTCTGGCTGTCAGCAAAATCCCATGCATCCTCAAGATAGAGAGGAGACAGTGTGACAATAGATATCCCTACTATTCGTTGGATTCCAGCCTTGAATAATTACTGGGCAGCTAGTGAGGCTGATTTTGGAATGAGGATACATCCATTTCTCCTATATCTTGAACTCCCTGCCTGCTGTCCACTTAAGAAGATGTCTTAGTTTTTCTTGTAATGCTGTGGAACTATGATGTTTTGGTATTTCAGATTCAAAAGAAATATGGACCTTAAAACCCACAGCGTAACTATTTTGGGTGTGCTGTCCTTCTGCTTCAAAGGAGAACAAGCATATGGTAGAAAACCCCTAAAGACAGTACAGGGTACGCATCTTCCACGTCATTTGGCAAGAATTCTAGCTTGTCTTGTTACAGTCAAATGAGCTTTAGATTTTTATGGAATCACAGTTGCATATTACAATCTAAGGCCTTGATCTCCAACCCACGTTGGTGTAACCCGCTAGTTTTTAAAAAATAAATGTACAAAATCCCCAAATATGGTGATTTTGATCGAATAATAAAGATTTTAAAATAATGTATGTTAAAGAATCCTGCTAAATTTCAAGACTGATGTCCAGAGTATGGAGTTTCGGTAAACAGACAAAATATTGTACCTATTCTGTGCTAGGTATCAACATTTTGAAATAAAAAACATGGGTACTTACTGCATTGTTAAAGTAAAAAGCAGGTACATTTCAATTCTGTTCAAGCCTGGAATGTAGTTGTTGAAAGCTGAGCCAGGAGACATGCTGGGATAATGGATACTGTTTCATTTTTCTAAAGAAGTTCATTTTAGTGGTGTATATCTGAAAATATTATTGGAAAGACTTTGATAATTTCACATTCCACAGTTACTTTGTGCTAAGCCAAAATAAAAAGAATACAAATAGCTGGTTTAGGCAGCAGAAGCTTGTCTGCTTATGGCGATTCCTAAATGAAAGCTGTGTCATGCAAGATACTGGTGTTTGACACTACATTGTAATGTGGACATTAACGCACAAGAAGATTTCAAAGAGATGGTTATTTTGGACACAGAGACCTTTTAGCAGTGTGATGTTTCACTAAAGTTTGATCTGAAGCCTATCAGAGATAGGGCTTCCTCAGGTTCAATTAAATCGTTGCTGGAGCTGTGTTTTTGCAAAATGTGAATTTATTTATCATGTGAGAAGCAAATTGAGAAGATAGCAATAATGTATAAAAAACCACAAAGTTAAAAACTTGGCATTGTGCTAAATTTCCTTTGACCAGAAGCTGGCCGCTTTGAGTGCCTCTGATGTCGCTGTAAGAAGGTCCTCCATTGTGCATGTGGCAGGGCTCAGACTTCATTGTAGTAAGTGGTCTGCAATATGCTCTTCTCCACACTTGCATGTTGGGGACTCCACTTTATAGCCCCATTTAAGATTGCTTCTGCATCTCATGCTGCCAGAGCGTAGTCTGATCAGCGCCTTCCAAATCACCCAGTCTTCTGTGTGCCCAGGAGGGATTTTCTCAACCAGTATCGGCCACTGATTGAGGTTCTGGATTTTTATCTGCCACTTTTGGACTCTCACTTGCTGAGGTGTTCCTACAAGTATCTCTGTAGCTCTTAGGAAGCTGTTTCTTGATTTAAGTAGTTGGAATGTTGGCGGATATCCCAACAGGATGGGCTGGAGATGTCAATGCCTTGGTCCTTTCATTGCTGCCTGCTACTTTCCAGCGGATATCATGTGGTGCAATACTGGCTAAACAGTATAATTTCTCTAGCAGTGTTGAGCATAGACATCCTGTGATAATGTGGCATGTCTTATTAAGAGCCACAACTGGGCAGATTCTTCACTGTAGTGGATGAGTTTTTATTAATATCTATTTATATCATTGCCTATAATGAGACGAGTGGGTGACGTTTCTATGAGCTGCAAAGAGCTTATACTGTATAGGGAAAGCCGGATCCTCCCTTTTCACTACTTTTTATCTTCACCTAGTTTTTATTCCTTAAGAAAATCCTTTGACGGGTGCTGATAAATGAAATCTTTGCTAATTATGGATTCCCCCATCTAAATGACTGATAATAGAAAATTTAAAGATGTTCTTGCATTTAAAAAAATCCCAAATACTAGTTGATTTACTATAATTTCACATGGTGGTGCTATTGAGCTATATTTCCATACATAGGGGTTTTTTAAAATAAAAAATATTTTATGCTACTTAGAGGGTTATTGGGGTTAAAACATTTGATGTCTATCACATATAATTATTTTCAATAATTCATGTTCATCCTTTAAATATGTTTTTCAAAATAAGCTTTTTGAATATCAATTTTTAATAATTTTGAGAACAATGTTCAAAACTTGTCATGTTTCAAATGCTAGTTTAGTAGGAAGCTGATTTAATTTTTCAAAAACTCTTTTGCTTCATATCTACTGTAGTCACCCCACCACTGAGACAGAAAATATCTAGTTCTTTTCCCCCCATATGTTTTTTTTTTGCAGATATGAGGAATGGGGAAGGGTATAAGAGTGGATATAGAACGGGCATTTTTAACATCTTACATCTTTGTCTTCTTCCATTGTTATCTAATACAAAAAGGTTTCTATGATGTTAAAAAAAGAACACAAAAAAGAGAATATTTCTTTTCTAATCTAAAACAGAAGGAATGAATTGCGGGTTTACAGTATTTTGAGACGAAGATAGAAAAGTTGAGAAATGGAAAATAGAAAGCCCCAACTAACGCTTCCTACCCCTTTCTTGCTATCTTCTTCATAATAAAAATATCTATCCCTTTTGTCATAAATCATATTATCTCTGGTAGATTAACTTTCCAGGATATCATTGGGGATCCTGTTACTCTTGTGACTAACTTCTCTTTTTTCTTGTTATTCCTACATCTCTGTACTACTAATTTTATCATAATGTTGTAAAAAAAACCCAATATTTTCATTTTCATTTCTTATTTTAAAAGTCAATAAAGGGCTGCCATTCTTCAAATTTGGAAGGATCTGGCGATTGCATAAACCTAGTCAGTTTGTCCATCTCTGCCATGTCCAACTTTTTGTAATCCCTAAATCTTGGTGGGAATTTTTTCTTGCTTCCAATAGTAAAAATGCTGCAATTACCATATATAAAAAGAGTATCAGATTTTTTTTGGTAGTGTTGAATTTGTTAGTCCCAACAGAAGGGCTTCTGGCTTCTAGTAGTATTTTAATTTTTAAGATGTTTTCAATGTTCTTATGAATTATATTTGATTTTTCCTTATTTAGGACATGTCCACCACATGGTAAAAAGTTCCTTCTTTTTGATGACATTTCCAACAAACATTTTTTTAAATTTTAGTTCCATCTTTGCTAATCTTTCCAGCATCATGTACCACCTATATTGTCTTGTCAAAATTTTCTTTTCATCCATAACATCTTGTGAAGTCAATCTTTTTTCCCACTTTTGTTCCCTTTTGTCTAGGTGGATATTATGACCCACATTCTTTGACCACTGAATCATACAATATGTATCCAACTTAATATTTTATCGACTCTTGCAGTTCGTTTTTTCTTAAACTGGAAAAAATATTATCCTTTACATTACCTTTCCAATTGATACTCATCTTATCCATTTGATATCATTCTTGTAGTTGTCTATACTGGAACCATGTTGTAATTGACTTGGCTTTTTTAGATGAGCTTCATTTTGTTGTCCAACTAATACCTGTTTATAGATGGGCCACTAGTCTCCCCCCATCTCTTTGGGGCTTCTTCGGTAGATGTCCACAAAGGTATTTTTGAGTAGAGTCTTGAGTTGTCCTTTTTCCTTACTCTAAATGGTGTATTTCTCAGCATGTAGCTCTTAAAATTACAGTCAAATAATGTTTTTTCCAAATAAGTATCCATACAATCCCTATCTTAAATCATGCCCATTTGATGTCAGTAATCTTTTATTATTTAGAGTTACCCATTCTTTCATCCAAACTAGAGCTATTGCTTGTAGTATAGCTGTCTTTGACACCTTGCAATTATTTCATTTTAATTCTTGGTTTTTTGCCTTTTCAAATAAATTTGCTAATATTATTTGAAGTAGGTATCATTTAATAAGATCAGTATTGTCTGCAAAAGAAACATAACTTTAGAGAGAACATTAATTTTAATTGTAGATATTCTTCACAGCAAAGAAAGTCTATCTAGGACCATCATTTTAGATCTTTTTATATTCCATTTCATGCTTTTTCATAGTTGTTTTTATATAGGTCTGCATTTTTCATAGTCACATAGATTCCTAAATACGTGCCTTTGTTGGCAGTCTCAATATCTTTTTTCCCCCTTCAAGATCCTCTGGTCTTACTGCTGGACATTCATAATCATTATGTTTGTTAATTGTAAGTTCAGCCACTTTTCCAAAGTCCTCAATAATTTCCAATATTTTAGGTATTGTCCCTATGAGCTCTTCTGTTGCTATCACTACATCATCTGCACAGAGCCTCAACTTGATGGGAGTACAGTGTTCCCTCACTACTTCGCAGTTCACTTTTCGCAGATTTGATGTTTCGTGGTTTTTCAATAAACTCTAAAAGACTATTATAAATCATAAAAAATTACAATTTACAGCCTTAGGAAGAGAGGAAGGAGAAGCCAAAGGGAGAGAAAAGGAGCCCAAGCGGCAACAGGAGGAAAAGGAGGCGATTTATCAACACACAATTGGTTGATAAAGACTTAAAATAGTGTATAACTACTAAAATAATATATAAATATTAAAATAAATATAGTGTCCCTACTTCACGGATTTTCACTTACTGCGGGTTATCCTGGAACCTAACCCCCGCAATAAGTGAGGGAACATTGTATCTAGTTCTGTTAAGAAAAGGATGTCACTGTATTGTTCAACTAGGACAGAAAATCTCTTTGAAATATTAAGTATTCTTTAAAGCCACATTAGTTGGGCTTTTTAAAATGTATCCTTAAAGGGCTTGGAGCCATCTGCCTGTTTTGCTTTTTATGTTAAATGTCACCTATTTTGTGGTGAAATTTAGATTTAAGGAGTTATCTTCAGGAAAAGTATGACCATGTGACATCCTTTTGAACCTTGTGCCTAGAGAGCCATCACAACCTCCTTTCTCATGTTTTATCTTTCCAACATACTACACTAGTTATAGATACCCATTATGATGAAGCAGATTGTCTTTGTTAAGATTTTTAAAAAACAAAATATCTAAGCGAAGATTTAGTTCTGTCGATTTCTAGGTTTCTAGAAAAAAGCTTGACAAGTAGAGTACAATTAATTTCTTTAGCTCTGTTATGCTGGTATTTCAGCTGGATAAAATGAAAGCAGTTCTTTACTTGTGCCAGTTCATAATGGCTGGAAGTCCCACTTCACTGTGGTTTGCAAGCCTTCCTTAACAGAAATACTTGGGGCCAGAAGTATTTGGGATTTTGGAAAACCTGTACATAATGAGCTATTTTGGAGATGAAACATAAGCTTAAGCACAAAATTCATTACTTATGTTTCATATATACCTTATATACACAAAGCCTGCTGATAATTTTATGCACAATGGGTTACTGTAGTATTTGCAGAATCACTGGTTCAGAATAGGACTGTAATATGATTTCCATGCCATTGAAGATGGCTATCCTGAAAGAAACTTGGTGTCTCCAGGATTAGAAGGCTGAGTTGTGAGAACTATAAAAATATGAATAACGTATAAAGCATAAAGGAATTCCTTTCTTATTAACCCTGCTTATTTCTGATGTTATTTATGAGTGCATAAAATGAAGCACTTGATTCTTTGTTTTCAGAAAATATGGGTTTTTATATTCTAATGCCAGGTTTTTGCTACTATGTATTTGTTACATTGTTTATATGTTTTCCTTTAATAATGTGTAACACTTAAGATACTGTGGGTCTGATATAAAGAATTTCCCCAAAACAACTTGCTGTAAGCATTTTTATTGGTATATGTCTGATGTCTGAATGGGCGTCGTATTCTCCATCATTTTTCACATGATGTCTGATTGATCGCATGGAATAGTTTTCAGAATATTACAGTTTGTATTTAGTTCATATTTCTACAGCTGCAACTATAACTCTGGGCTTTATGTAGCCAACTATAATTGAATATTGCAAACAGAAATGCATTTTTCAAACAAGTGGCTATGTTAGTCTCTTGCAGTATAAAAAGTAGGTAGGAAAGGGAAGAAAAAAGAAATGTGGCAGCACGTTTGACACTTAACGGGCTATTATTTTAGTATGAGTTTTCAGGGATATATACCTATTAAGGCCTCAAGTATAAACCATATTTATACACTTGTGGTAGTAGAATAGAATATAGCAGAAGAATAAGAAAGAAGCAAATTGTGTCCCTTATCTTACATTTTCAAAGGGGTGATGAGGTCTTTCAAGTCTTTAGAGTAGCCAGTGTTGGTATGAGAAATCAATAAATCTGCTTATCAAAGTCTGTTTCCCTGGGTTCAAAACTCAGATTATTTTTATTATTATGTGCAGTAATGGGGACTCTTGTTTTAATATATTTATAGTGTGCCATGAGGCTATTGCCTATATTCATATCTCTACTAATGGATTAGAATTTGTGAATATAATTCATTTGAGCAGTTTCTTTTTTTTTAGTTTTCTTTTGTAATTTCCTTGGTCAGGGATTTTTCTTTAAAAACATATATACCATGGATGGATGGAGCACTATCTCATTAAAGCTGAACCTGGATACAGGATTATTGTTTTATGTTAGGCAAACCGTTGGTTTGCTATCTGGCTAGCAATATATTGAATAAGTAACTAATCAAATATAAAAACCGTGGAACTGCATATTAAAAAAGAGCTATTAAGGTACCGAATGGTGGTGTACCTAATGGTGATGTAACCTCTATGATTCGCAGCAAGAATTTACAGGACCAGATGCAGGCAGTTGGTCTGGTCTCAGTTCTGTCTAATGCCCATGAGGATCCACTCAACCACATTTTAGGTGTTTTCTTAGTGGGTGTGGATATTAATGTTATCTCCTCCCATTGTGGATAGCTCATTAGGTTTTGTTGCTTGCAGTTCTATCAGTTTAGGGAACACCTTTGTACCTTCAACAAAGACTATGTTTCGCTAAGGCCAGATCCTTCTTTTTCACCAAGGCTTTCGACCTTTCACATTGTCGTAACCCTGCATAGCATCTCTCAGTATAAACAGCCTCTCACTATGCTCATCATCAGTATGGGATCCAAGCCAAAGTAGATTCAAACAACAAACTATGCAGGGATAATCCAAAAGTATTCAATAGTCCATTCCAAAGGTCCTCACCAAAACATCTAAGACTATACATAATCCAAAGTCCAAAGCCAAAGTTTAACACGATGAGGCACACAAAGTCATCTGACAGAGTTCCAAGCTGTAGCAAGTTCCAAACATTACTCCCAGCAAAGATCAAATCTAAACTGCCACTCTTTATGCTCTATAACACAAGTGCTCTCACCTGATGGCTCTTCTCAGTGCCAACTAGGCAGATCTATGCAGCTGAATAGCATGAGTCCTCAGTTGCGATCTTTCTGGAATTCTCTCTCATTGCTCTCCTGATCCTGAGTTAACTTAGGACTCCCATTTGCCTGAGGCACTTGGTCCTGCACTACAGTGGTAGCTTCTTCAGTGTCCGGCTGCAGCGGTTGTTTCCTGCTTTCTACTGATTCAGATGCTGGGCCTGGCAGCCTTTCATCTTCATCTGTATTGCAGACCCTGACATACATGTTCCAGGAACAACTCCTTCCTTCTTTCTATCCATTGCACACACTAGAGGTTGCAACACAGTCTGGATGTGTGAGGAGCACTAAAAATATATATTGATAATTTCTTTTGTCATTGTGATTTACAGCCACATGGATCCTGATGGCATACAGTTTGGCTAAAACGCCTTACCCAGCCAACTGCACACTCAACTAAAGCAGCTGCTATGGCAGCAATGTTTTCCACCAATGCTCTAGTCATTGACATTTATAGGGCAGCCACCTGGAGTACTTTTTCATTTGGCATTACAAGTTTGACAATTTCAGATTGGTGGATGCTATTTTTGGAAGGAGGATACTGCAGGAGGTACTAGTTAGCAATTAGGTTGCAATATCTCCCCCCATTTTTGCTTGGCTATGTCCCAAGTTGTGTGGATTCTTCCTCTCACCAGTCCAGAGGATGCCGTATTAGTACTTATCATGAAGGTGCACTCTGGGTTATTGAGAGGAGGGGGCCACTTATACCCAGTATGACTGCTCAGCTGGTTTCATCTAGAACAGTGGTTCTCAGCCTGTGGATCGCGGCCCAGCAGAGGGCTACGAGAACGAAAATCTGATCTGTGAACCTCCTTCCTCTTTATTTATTTTATTTCCGCTCCTTTCCGCAGAGCTGACCATTGCATTGGTGGATGGTGACTGCTTGATGGCATATGTTCTGTATCAGAAATGAGCTGATGTGGTCGATCCAATGCAATTTTCTGAATCAGCACCCCAAATAACTAAAGTTGACCAAAAACTGATTCCTAACCCTTTTGGTACTCATGTTGGAGACTAGTCCTTGGCCAAGTGGGCCCTGGTCAAAAGAAGGTTGGGAACCACTGATCTAGAATGTGATGACTTCCTTCTCTTTTGTTATTTTTTCTAAGTTATCCATATTCAAGCTTGGCTACTAAGACAACTAGTTACTTAAGGTGGCTGAAGGTGGTGGTGGTGGTGGTGAATCAACAAAGTTAAGGGGCCATGGCGGTGCAATGGGTTAAACCCTTGTGCTGCTGAATTGACCTGAAGGTTGGCTAAAATGCTGACTTGAAGGTTGGCAGTTTGAATCCATGAGACGGGGTGAGTTTCTGTCTGTCAGCTCCTTGCCAACCTAGCAATTCAAAAACATGCAAATGTGAGTATATAAATAGGTAACTGCATGGGTAGGAAAAGGTAAAGAGATGCTCCAAGCAGTCTTGCCGGCCACATGACCAAGAGGTGACAACGCAGGCTTCTCACCTTAAAAATTGAGAATAAGTACCTCCCCGGAGCCAGAGATGAGCATTGCCTCCAGAAGCCGGAAAGGAAAGGAGGAGCCTTTGCCTTGATTGTGTTTGTATATCTCTTTATATTTGACTGTAAAGGCATTGAATGTTTGCAAATGTAAATGTTGTAATCCTGAATCTTTATCCTTTTCTTCCTGCTTGTCTCTGGGCAGTGATGGGACAAAACCAAGTTATGTGGCTTCCTTCTCTAAACTATCCAGAATGTACACACCTTCATGATAAGAATCTAATGTGACATTTCCTATAATTCACTCAATGTAGGTTTAAAAAACAAACAGATTCCTGGGAGTTAAAATGCCCAGCTGTTTGCAGCAATTTAAAAAACAAACAAGCAGCAAGCCCTTTCATTCTAAATTTAAAAGATAAAATATATTAGGGAGGTAAAACGGTCAGTCAACTGCAAAAGGCCAGACAGAATAGATGTGCCTTGTTTGGGAGATTATCTCATTTGGCGATAATGAATGTTAATTTTTCTATTTAATTTTGAGCACATAGTCAGCTATGTTTGCAAAATAGAGTGTGAGCAACAATGATGTAAGATGGTGATGTGCTGAATATCTGGTTTTAAAACAGCCAAGGAATAAAATTTCTTGGCACCAGCAATGCAGTAATAACCAGACAAGGAAGATAGGACATTGTCTCATCAAAGTGCACTAACTGGCAAAATTACAGGGCATCACCTTAATGGAAAAGCAGAGACATCACAATCAAGTTGCACAAGGTGATTGAAAAAAGATGAGTTTTTTTGGAACGATGTCTTTCTTGGCTGACCTATGCTGAAAAATGGACAGAAACCAAAGTCCTTATAAGTGTTTGTTCATGTCCTCAATCTGGGGAGAAGCTTTGGCATTGCAGTAATAAGAAAATAAGAGGAAAAGATTGAACATTGGTGGTACATTCGGGAGATGGTATCCTTCTCTCACCCCTTGGTTCCAAAACAGCATTGTTGCAGTGAAAAGTATTTTGATTGTAGTCCTGATTTGACCACTTTACAAAATACTTTGAACTGTAAAGGTGAGAGAGATGTGATCAAATATGAGAGGAAAGATCTATAGGAGCAATCTCTGGGTGTGTGTGAATGAGCCTGTGCGCCTGTGGTTTGAGAGCAGCATATGGGCATTGTGGTTTTGGACTACAGCTCCCATAATCTTCAACCAGCAGAAGTTGTAGGACTATGTAGAATGGAGGATTATAATAGTTGCCTCCAAACATCATATTCACAAGTTGTGTTATGGGAGAGGTCCTATTCTCCTGGATAGGTAAAAATGAAAAAGTTCCAACCCACACTCCGTAATGACCACCATATTAAGAAAATATCCAGTGCAAATTTGATTTCACTGTTTTTTACAACAGTCTTGTTTACAGGTTAGAATTTCCACAGTGTTTGCTAAATATCAACAGTGGAAAGGCTCCATTGTAGCAAGAAAATTCTGTCAGATGTTAATTTTAAAGCATAGTGTAAGGCCAGAATGAAAACTTATGCTATCCTCCAGATCTTATTGGACTGAAAGTCCCAGTAGCCCTAGACAGCATAGTTAAATGGTAAGAAGGTTAGTTGTTACAGTCCGACAACTTATGGAGAGCTGTTACGATTCTGTGAATTATACCTGCGTCTGTAGTTATCCTGCTGAAGCTAAGCAGGTCTGGGACTTGTGAATGGGAACTTTATTGCATGAGGGAAACAAACCAATATTGAAGCAGAAGTGTTCTTTGGTTACACTCCTTATTACACAACTCTATGTGCATCCAATTGTTGATCTGCTTCCTCCCTGTGATTACCCCCCCCCTCCCAGATTACAAGGATATGTGAAAGTACAACCATAGGACCATGGATCAGTGGATCAGCTTTATTACAGGAATAAAGTATGGATATTAGAGGCAAAAATGAAGTATTTTGGCCACATCATGAGAAGACAGGAAAGCTTGGAAAAGATCATGATGCTGGGGAAAATGGAAGGAAAAAGGAAGAGACTAAGGGCAAGATGGATGGATGGTATCCTTGAAGTGACTGGCTTGACCTTGAAGGAACTGGGAATGGCGACGGCCGACAGGGAGCTCTGGTGTGGACTGGTCCATGAGGTCACGAAGAGTCGGAAACGACTGAGTGAATGAAGAAGAAGAAGAAAGTATGGTGTGATAACGAGGATGGTTCATGCCAGTATGTATTTGGTATCACTGCATGTTGTGATTGCCATCCCTGGGAACTTTATACATGCTGCCTAGAGGTACGTTATTCAAGACACACTTTGTATAACTTCACTTTTTAAAAAATATTCCTACTTGTATTGAAAAACTCAGCTTATACTCATTGAATGGGCTGGTAGTGATCTCCAAATGTGGATATTACTTTTCAGGTAGATCCAGACATTCATATTTAGAGTAAACCCATTGGAATCAGTTGGGCTGAAATTTGTCGTGACTAACCTGTCTGTAACAGGATTGCACTTGGAGACCAAATAAAGTGAATGGAGCCTGGATTAGCCGAATGTTATGGAAAGAGTTAATGGAAGCTTTGATGGGGTGGAGGGCTTGATAAGGCTGCAATTAGCTCTGGGTCCTTCTGTGCAACAACAAAAAAGAGGCAATAATGTATTCAATAGAAAGCTATTATATTAAAGGAAGACTCATCACCAAATAATATCTGCCTAGAGACTTCATCTCAGTGAACCTGTCAAGTGTTTGGAGAGTAGATTACCATACTGCTCAGACATTCTCTGTTTTGAAATTAAATGGATGATTTTCCACGCTCAATCACACACTAGCAAACCATCAGTTTTCTTCAGGAGTTCTCAGTTGATTTGCCATCACATTGTAGAGAGTTATTTCCACCCATTGTCCCTCCCCTGTTTTCTTTGCAAAAAGAAACACTTCCTTTCCTGGACTATGATTTTTTGTTCCTGGATTATAAATGTCATTTCCTAGTTGGTTCTGTCATAAACATATGGGAAATGTTTATTAAACTGCAAAAACTTTGTCTTTATCGGAGGGACATCCTGCTATAGCACATTTTGCTTTAATTTCTCGATGACTGAATATCTTGTAGAGCCTTCACCAATTTAACATCATTTGTGGGCACAAATATGAAATTTCTGGAGCACAACAACTACTTTCAAAGTAAGGACTACACAATTAAACAGGCAATAACACTGTTAGAGATTCCTCTTCTGAAGAGCAGGAAAGTGTTCATGAATCTAAGGGTGAGTTGGAATCTGAGGAGGAGATTTTGCAAGTACCCACATTTCAGGAGAGGCGAAAGGAAACAGAGCAGAGACGTCATTCAGCTAGAATAGCTGCCAGAAATTCAGCTGAGTAATTAGGAACTGCCCTAATCAGCTGTGAGGGGACTCGGGGCTATAAAGCAGGAGCAGGTGCAGCCAGCTCTTGCTGGTAACCAACTGACTCTTTGCTCCCCTTGTGCCTGCTTCAAGTCTGCATCTGGGAAACTCCTAAGGATTTATTGCTGTTTCTTTATCTGAAGTAAGATTGCTATTTGATATGGGAATTTAACAGAGACTAAGAACTGTGTTTACCCTAAGACTTCCTTGCCTTCTTTTGCATTCTTCCACTGAGTGTGCCGTGCTTTATGTTTTGCTGAAGTAAAGCAGTTTTAATTTACTTACCACAGTGTTTTAAGGCTGTTCTTGAAAGACAAAACAGGACAAACATTTACAAACTAGGAATATATTTTCTTTATTATTGTTATTATTCAGATGCAGGATGGTCATCTGTAAGGGGTGCTTTGACTGTGCTTTTGCTACAGCTTTTGCTTTTGCAGAAAGAAGGGGGTTGGACTAGATAGCCCTTGGGGTCAACCGGAGGAGGAGGAGGGAAAGAGGCATTTGGGAGCCTTCCCTTTGCCTGCGATCTTCTCCTCTTTCTCTCCTTCCCCATGTTGGAAGAAGGAGGGAAAGGAGAGGAGGAGATAACACATGGCACACACAACACAGGAAGGAAGGAAGGAAGGAAGGAAGGAAGGAAGGAAGGAAGGAAGGAAGGAAGGAAGGAAGGAAGGAAGGAATCCACCCAGCCAACCAGCCAGCCCCCTTGAAAGTGCATGAGACAGAAAGGAACACAACATACAACCAATCTTCTCTCCTCTGTGAGCAAAAGGTAATGGGTGGAAAAGGGACATTTCGGTTCCTCCAGCAAATTGCCTAACTGTATCATTTAAAAGCTGAGAATGACGAATATCATCACATGACAGAATTGGCCATTTCCCCCATCTTTACCCAGGTAATTTG
Organism: Anolis carolinensis; assembly: GCF_035594765.1. Classification (NCBI taxonomy): domain Eukaryota; kingdom Metazoa; phylum Chordata; class Lepidosauria; order Squamata; family Anolidae; genus Anolis; species Anolis carolinensis. The sequence continues at coordinate 81,537,502 of NC_085845.1, forward strand.
CAAAAAAGTCACTTGCCAACCAGCTTTGAAAGCGTCTGAAAAGATAACTCTTTGCTACACTTTTTAAACCTCCAGATATACTTAACCTATACTTGAAGCCTACATCATGCAATGAACACAGTAAGGTAGTAAGGGTTTTGCCTGATATTAAGTCTAGCTGTGTCAGACTTTGGGGGTTAGTGCTCATCTCCATTTCTAAGCCAAAGAGCCGGCATTGTCCGTAGACACATCCTAGGTCATGTGGCCAGCATGACTACATGGAGTGCTGCTACCTTCCTGCAGAAGCGGTACCTATTGATCTACTCACATTTGCATGTTTTCAAACTGCTAGGTTGGCAGAAGCTGGGGCTATCAGCGGAAGCTCACTCTGCTCCCCGGATTTGAACCACCAACCTTTTGGTCAGCAAGTTCATCAGCTCAGCAGTTTAACCCGCTGCACCACCAGGGGCTCCCAGTGAACACTGTAGGTTGCCATTTCTTGAGTGGCTCAGTAGCATTTAATGAACTTGATGAAGTGGTAGGTCTTCCAAGAAATACTGTTGTTGATCAGCTGGTGCTGCTGCTGTTTGCTATTTAAGTCCCCTACCAAACATTTCTGTATTATGTTTTGCCTCCAAGGAGACAGGAATTATGGCCAGTTATTTTTTAAGCAAAACAATCTATCTTCTATATCTATCTATCTATCTATCTATCTATCTATCTATCTATCTATCTATCTATCTATCTATCTATCTATCTACCGTGTTTCCCCGAAAATAAGACAGTGTCTTATATTAATTTTTGCTCCCAAAGATGCTATAGGTCTTATTTTCAGGGGATGTCTTACTTTTCCATGAAGAAGAATTCACATTTATTGATGAACAAAAAAATGAACATTTATCCTGTACAGTAGTTGTCATCACAAACTAGCATAACCAGACAAACTGTGAATCCTATCAAGAATTTCTTGTTACTACCATTATTTCCATGTACAACACTCTATGTACATTTATTTCCATGTACATTTACCAAACCTGCATGCTCTGGTGTTCTGTTTGGCGGGCATGCTTCCAAAGAAAAACTTTGCTAGGTCTTACTTTCAGGGGAGGCCTTATATTTAGCAATTCAGCAAAACCTCTACTAGGTCTTATTTCTGGGGATGTCTTATTTTAGGGGAAACAGGGTATATAAAGAGTGATGGAATCACGGCAGCAGACAAAACAACAAAACTACAGACCCCCCAATCTCTAAATTTGACAACACAACCCCTCATCCACGCCTCTAGGTTGATACAACAAAAAGAAAAGCAAAATAAAGTCCTAATTAGAGGGAGAGGAATAATTGTTTTTATTCAATTGCTGCCAGTTAGAAGGCTAAGCTCCGCCCACTTGGTCTCCTAGCAACCCACTCAGCCCAGGGCACAGGCAGAGTTAGGTCTCACTTAGGCCTCTTCCACAGATTATCTAATTTGCACTGGATTATATGGCAGTGTAGACTCAAGGCCCTTCCACACAGCTATATAACCCATTTATTTGCACTGGATTATCTTGACTCCACATTGCCATATAATCCACTTCAGTGTGCATTTTATACAGCTGTGAAGAAGGGGCCTCATATAATCCAGTTCTAAGCAGATAATATAAGATTATCAATATACAGTAGAGTCTCACTTATCCAACATAAACAGGCCAGCAAAACGTTGGATAAGTGAATATGTTGGATAATAAGAAGGGATTCAGGAAAAGCCAATTAAACATCAAATTAGGTAATCATTATACAAATTAAGCACCAAAACATCATGTTATACAATAAATTTGACAGAAAAAGTAGTTCCATGTGCAGTAATGCTATGTACTAATTACTGTATTTACAAATTTACCACCAAAATATCACAATGAATTTAAAACACTGACTACAAAAACATTGACTACTAAAAGGCAGACTGCATTGGATAATCCAGAACATTGGATAAGCGAATGTTGGATAAGTGACATTCTACTTTAATATGAAATAATTACTGTGATAGAATAATACAGAACAATATAATCTCTAAAACCAGGATAGTAAATAAAGACCAACACTCTGAAAGCAGGGAAATTGGAAATTCCACAAAGGAAAGGAATCCCAAGAAAGGATTCTTCCAGAAAGGAAGCTGAGAAGGGAGTGAAGCAGTGTGTATTACCAAAGTCATTATTATTGTTACTACTACTACTACTACTACTACTATTATTATTATTATTATTATTATTCTGTTACTGTGAACCATGAAAATGAATATAATCTGCATCCAAGTATTCAAAAACACTAAAATCAGAATATATAAAAATTACTGTGGTATAATAAAACAGAACAGTACAATCTCTAAAATCAGAACACTAAATAAAGAACAACACTCTGTAAACAGGGGAATTCCACACAGGAAACCATCAGGGCCAGCTAATACCTCCCAACAAAGTATTCCCATCATCAAAGTCTGGCAAATGTTTTCTCAGGGCCACAGACAGTAGAAGCACATAAAATATCACAAACAACATCACTCTGAAAACAAGGGAATTTCAGACAGGAAACAATCAGGGCCAGCTAACACCTCCCAACAAAAAATTCACTCAGGGAGGAAAAAGCCAGGCTTTAAAGCTGCAAGGTCATTACATGCTAATCATTTCCCTAATTGCAGCATTCATACTTGCCTCCAACAGACAAAAAAAAAAAGTCAGAAATATTGTATATTCACAACCTTTAGGAAATAATATCTCCTGATGGCGCAGCGTGTTAAAGCGCTGAGCTGCTGAACTTCTGGACTGAAAGGCCGCAGGTTTGAATTGGGGGAGCGGAGAGAGCCCCCACTGTTAGCCCCAGTGCAAATGCAAATGTGAGTGCATCAATAGGTACTGCTCCGGCGGGAAGGTAATGGCGCTCCATGCAGTCATGCCACATGACCTTGGAGGAGTCTATGGACAACGCCAGCTCTTCGGCTTAGAAATGGAGATGAGCATCAACCCCCAGAGTCAGACACGACTGGACTTAATGTCAGTGGAAAACCTTTACCCTTTACCTTAACTACTACCAATTCCTCAATACTTTATTTCCCATACCACCAGACTTTACCACAGCAACGCGTGGCCGGGCACAGCTAGTAATACAATAAAGGGCTGTTAATGTTTAGAAAAGAACTCTGAAGATTTTTTAGAAAAACCTTCCTTTGCTGTCTTGAAAACAGAAGCAATTAGGGATCGTGCTTAACCCCAAGCACAGGGCAACTTGGATTGCTAGTTGCTTTTATTGTCAGAATTTATAAATTATTTTCTCACTTACTGAAGTGTCCAGGGCCATGTGAAAAGCAAGCTACGGGCAAGCTGTGCAACAAATGAAATTGTCTTTCTGTTGTTATGTGAAGGCAAGTGCATTAGTTCTAGTAGAGCACTATTCCTCCCAAAATGTTCCTACTCTTGGACAACCTAACTCTGTTCGACCACCTACTGATCCCTATTTTCTTTTTTGCCTCTTTCAAAAAGTACTTTCTCCTCTCTTAGGTATAAACTGATAGTATCAACAAAGAGAAAAATGTTCTTGCTCTTGAATCCTTATTCCCCATTCCCACTGATGATGATGTTGTTTCCTTCAAGTCATTTCTGTCTTATGGTGACACTAAAACTAATCTATCATGGGACTTTATTTCTAACATTGATTTAGAGGGGATTTGCTTTTGCAACCTCTGAGGCATCACCCAGTGGGTTTCCATGTCTGTGCTCTCCCTCCCACTAGCTTATAACTGCAGGATGTAGGGCCAGCAATAATATTTAGGGCTTTATCACTTGAGTTTGATACAGAGCTGTTAGGTAAAGGTTTGCCCTGACATTAAGTCTAGTTGTGTCCGACTCTGGGGGTTGGTGCTCATCTCAATTTCTAAGCCGAAGAGCCGGCGTTGTCCGTAGAAACCTCCAAGGTCATGTGGCCGGCATGACTGCATGGAGCAACATTACCTTCCTGCCGGAGCAGTATCTATTGATCTACTCACATTTGCATGTTTTTGAACTGCTAGGTTGGCAGAAGCTGGGGCTAACAGCAGGAGCTCACCCTGCTCCCCAAATTCGAACAGCCAACATTTCAATCAGCAAGTTTAGCAGCTCAGCAGTTTAACCCATTGCCCCAAGCTGTTATGACAGGATAAAAGCACCTTTTCATGGGGCTTACTGTATGATGTCATGTCTCCCCCATAGTTGCATTGCACTATGATTTAAGAATTTCTTTTCATTGCCAAGAAAAATGCCTTAGGGTCACCATAAATTGGAAACAACTTGAAGGTACCCAATAAAAAGACCCATGATATAAATGAAATTTAATCAATTTCAGTATATCTATTGTGATTAAAATTGGAGTCAACATATTTTCTCCAGGATCATTTTCAATTTTCAAACAGTTGGACTCACTCGACCTGAAGTAGTATCTGAAAGATGATTGATTAAAAAATGGTATGGTGTGTTTCCTCTATATAGCACAGACTGTACTGTCTAAAAGGCATATAAAATGGAAGCCCGGTGTAGTAAATAGAATGCATCAGTAGTAATATTTCCAGCCAAACTTCTATCTACCAGTACGTGAAACCTTTATAGCCATATCTATGATGACTGCAGCTGTCTCTGAAAATAGGATATCAAAAGCTGCTTCCCGTAGCCAACATTCTTCTTTTCACAAATAGGTTTAAAAGATTTCTGACTTCCTCTGGTGTGATGGCTTTCTTGTGATGGATTCTCTTTGATGGCCCAGCTTGCTTTCTTTAGGAGTGACTGAAGTTATGTGAATGTTTTTCTTCAGATGTGCTGCTTTTCCTTCTATAGCCCTCAGAACAAATCTGAGCAGTAAATGTGTGTATACATATAAAATAGCAAGGGTTTTCTCTTGTGTGCAGAAATATTTGGGCAATGAATGGCAGTCTTTTCATTGTTCTTAATGCAGTGGCAACTGGTGCCTCTCGTGTCAGTCTGTCCATTAATTCAGACTTTAACAAAGCTGAATCTCAGCCCTGAAACAGGTTTAGTATTTTGGGTAAATCAAACCTGAATAATCTAGAAGCCAAGATTACTAAACTGGGTTCTTCATACTTCGCCATATCGTGAGAAAATAAGACTCAATGGAAATGACAATGATGCTTGGGTTTTTAAAATGGTGTCAGAAGCGACTTGAGAACATACTGCAAGTCGCGTCTGGTGTTGCCCAGGAGATGCCTGGATGTGGTACCATCCTGCTGGGAGGCTTCTCTTATGTCTCTGCAAGCTAGAGCTGACAGATCGGAGCTCACCCTGTCTTGCAGATTCAAACCAGCAACCTTCAAGTGAGCAACCCAATCTTCAGGTCAGGAATTCAGCGGGCACAAGGGTTTAACCCATTGCGCCACCATCGCCCCTTATGATGCTTGGTAAGAAAAAGGCAGTAGTAAAAGAGGAAGATTGCTTTACTGATGAATAGACTAAATCAACGGAGCCATGACCTTGAATCTCCAAGATTTGAGCAGTTCTGCTGATGACAGAGTGAACTGGAGGTCTCACTATCAGTCGAAATTGGCTTGATGGCAGTTAACAACAAGAAATGTCTTTTAAAGTTCAGACTAAAAACAGTCACCAGTTATAAACTGTCTTCTGCAGGAGAAGACAGACACCCACAACCTGTCCTGGCTCAGCAAAATGGGATAGAGCAATACTCAAAGATGACCATTGAGAATTCTACAATGTATTTGGATTACTGTAACAAGCTCTAGATGGGGCTGCTTGTTAGGGATTCCTCTTCTTCAGAAGAGGAAGGGGAGCAGGAAAGTGTTCATGAATCTGAGGGTGAGTTGGAATCTGAGGAGGAGATTTTGCAAGTACCCACATTTCAGGAGAGGCGAAAAGAAACAGAGCAGAGACGTTCAGCTAGAATAGCAGCCAGAAATGCAGCTGAATAATTAGGAACTGCCCTAGCAGCTGTGAGGGGACTCAGGGCTATAAAGCAAAAGCAGGTGCAGCCAGGTCTTGCTGGTAACAAACTGATTCTAAACCTAGGCTTTTGCTCCCCTTGTGCCTGCTTCGAGTCTGCATCTGGGAAACTGCTCCTAAGGATTTCTTGTTTTTTTTGTCTGAAGTAAGACTGCTATTTGATATGGAAATTCAACAGAGACTAAGAACTGTGTTTGCCCTAAGACTTCATTGCTTCCTTTTGCATTATTCTACTGAGTGTGCTGTACTTTATGTTTTGCTGAAGTAAAGCAGTTTTCATTTACTTACCACAGTGTTTTAAGGCTGTTCTTGAAAGACAAAACAGGACACTGCTTTCTATAGAAAACTGACAGGGAGCCCTTTCACACTATATCAGTGGTTCTCAACCTGGGGTCTCCAGATGTTTTTGGATTACAACTCCCAGATATCCCAGCCAGTTTACCAGCTGTTAGGATCTCTAGGAGTTCAAGGCCAAAAACATCTGGGGACCCCAGGTTGAGAACCACTGGCATCCAGGGAGAACCTTTTTGCAACAACTTCACTGACTACCAGTCTGTTTCGGGGCACAATTCAGTCTTGATTATGACCCATAAAAACCAACATTGGGTCCAGATATAAGGAAGACCACATCCCCTCCTCTGGATCTGCCCAAATTATGAAATCTGTGGGGAAAGGGCTGGGCTGTAACACAAGTTGGATTGAGCTTTCGATTTTTAGCCTAGCTTACTGTCCACCTAAGCAGTTTGAAAACAGCTGAGCTGTGAGTAGAAAAATTAGGCACTGCTTAAAGCAGGGAAGTCTTTTATGACACCATAAAAATGCCGATCAAAGAACAAAGGCGGAAAAACTGTGATCAAAAGTGCTTGTCATCATAGCGGATGGAGCGACAGCACACCCCTGTGGCTGGACTTGAGCATAACCTCCAGGCGCCCATGTTGGAAAATGCCAAAATACCTCTATCTGTCTGTCTGTCTTATATGTCTAAAAACGGCATTGAATGTTTGCTGTGTATGTGTACATTGTGATCCGCCGTGAGTCCCCTTCGGGATGAGAAGGGTGGAATATAAATACTTTAAAATAAATAAATAAATAAATAAATAAATAAATAAATAAATAAATATATATTTTGGCCCCATTGCCATTCGTTGTCTCACTTGTTCAGTCATTTTTGACTCTTCGTGACCTCATGGACCAGTCCACGCCAGAGCTCCCTGTCGGCCGTGACCACCCCCAGTTCCTTCAAGGTCAAGCCAGTCACTTCAAGGATATCGTCCATCCATCTCGCCCTTGGTCGTCCTCTCTTCCTTTTTCCTTCCATTTCCCCCAGCATCATGATCTTCTCCAAGCTTTCCTGTCTTCTCATGATGTGACCAAAATACTTCAACTTTGCCTCTACTATCCTTCCCTCCAGTGAGCAGTCAGGCATTATTTCCTGGAGGATGGACTGGTTGAATCTTCTTGCGGTCCAAGGCACTCTCAGGATTTTCCTGCAGCACCAGAGTTCAAAAGCATCTATCTTCCTTTGCTCAGCCTTCCTTATGGTCCAGCTCTCGCATCAATAGGTTACTATGGGGAATACCATTGCTTTGACTATGCGGACCTTCGTTGCCAGTGTGATGTCTCTGCTTTTCAGTATTTTATTGAGGTTGGCCATTGCTCTCCTCCCAAGAAGTACCCATTGCCATTACTGGGGTGCAATGTCTGTATTATGTTAGAGGCACTACATGGTACACCATTTTTCCAGTGGCAAAAGCAGGCTCATGCCTTATAGAACTGGCATTCCAATGAGGTTCTGTTGTCTTTTTACAGAAACAAGCTCTTTTGAAGCCATTCCTTTTTTGGCTGATTAATAATTTGCCTTGGGTACTGCCTTGGCCATGTAGCATAGATACTTGTAGAAGAGCTATGTCTTCTCGCTGCACATGCCACATTTAATGAAAATATTGGTCTGTTATTTCTTTGCCGCAAGAAGGAAAGTGAACATCAGGTTTTTCAAGAAAATAACAAGCAGGCAGCTTGTTTAAAGGAAAACAGCCTGTGTAGCAAATTATTATTATCTTACAGGGATCAAGAATATCTGTTTTGTAAAGGGCACTTTTATCTTCATTCTCTCCCCTCTCTCCTTTCCAACTAATATTTTGGTGGGGATACTTCCTTCCCCTATCATAAATGACTGGGTGTTTTAATTAGTAACAGAATATATATTAGATTCGTCTTTATTCTGAAAGGGTTCATATAACTATTTACAAGGCGTTGAACAGCTCTGTTGACATTGTAAAGATCTTGATTGGTCCCTTATCATTACACTTGCCCTGATGTGAAGTAATGGCAGGTGAGGGGGAGAGAATTTCTAACCCTGAGAGCCAGCATGACAGTAGGTTTTTGTCCGCTTCTCCCATGCCCAGCTTTTAACTGCCAATAATTATTTTAAATTATACCTTAGTCCAAGCATCCTGTCAGCTAGAGTGCTGGGATACTCAGCAGTTAACTACTTACAAGTGGTACAGGTTTCATTATCATGGGTTCATGGCAGCCCGGTAATAGATGAGAACAAAAGGGCACTTCATCCAATCTCTACAACACAGTAGGGCAGAATCCACCAAAACTGTGACTTGGAACTCAATGTTTGTGATGACCCATGGGCCTTGTAGTCCTGCTCATGACATTGTGATGCCTGATGAAGAAGAAAACTTGGGTTTTTTACCTTCCCAGTCAGAACTGGATTCTTCCCAGACAGATTCTTCCCAGCCAGATCTGGGAACCTTGCACCTGCAAGAGGGTTATGTTCCAGAAGTATGTCAAACAAACACTGAGGCTACTTCTCCTGTGTTTTCTCGCCATGAGTTTTGTAAACAACAGAGAGGTTTGGAAGCGGCCTCGCGCAGGAGTGCTAGAATAATTGCTAAGAATTTAGCCAATTAAGCCTGCTTTCCATGAGAATCTTTAAGGAGTCAAACATCTGGTCTCAGAGATTAGCTTTCGTTTCTGGTTCCCAGAGAACTGCTCTCGGCGGGAAAGTTAGACTCTATATAGGTGTTTTACCCGCGGAGTAACTTTGCGGAGTCAATTCGTCAGCCTCCGGAGCGAGTTGTGTCTGGACAGCGCGCTCCGTTTCAAGCCTCGTTCCTGCTCAAGCCTTGTCCTTGTTTCCAGCCTTCGCTCCTGTTTCCCAGCCTTTGTTTACCTACGGACCTTGCCTTGTTACCCAGGACTAAACCTTGCCTTGTTTCACGGATTTTACCAAGTTATTCCACGGACCTTGTTCTTGTTCCTCGTTACCTTGTTCCACGATTCAAGCCTTGTTTCAAGTATCAAGTTATTTCCTAGCCTTGCTCAAGTTCATGGACTAAAGGACCTTGTCATCTCCCCTCACTTTGCCTGGCAAAGTGAGTGTTTCGGTTATTGGATTACAACTTTGGACCTTAATATTTCATATTGGACATTGTTTCCTTGGACTAATTTTGACCTTTCCCGAAAGGTCTGCTTCTGGACTAACTTTTACATTTGCTTTTATTAACTTTATATATTTCCTTAATAAAGATATTAGATAGAATCTGGCCTCTGCGTATGGTTATTGGTGCCCTGTAGCCTGGGTCGTGACAGTTTGACTCCGCCACCCATAAGCACCAATTAACCAAGGCCAGAATGTCTACCGGAACCGTGCCGGGCGGCCAGCCGATTACCTACACCATCGACAAGGATGAGGTGGACCGAATCCGTGATAAGCTCAATGCACAGGATGGGGAAATAAAGGGTTTGAAGGAACGCGGAATCCGTCTTCCGGCCATGGCGTTACCAACCAAGTTTACTGGAGAAGCTTCTAAGGTTCATGTTTTCCGTCGCCAATGTCAAGCTTATCTAGAGGCCCGTGATGCCGAGTTTCCCCAGGAAGACATCAAGGTGGCGTGGATTTACAGTCTCCTAGACGGGCCAGCGGCTAACTGGGCGACGGCTCTGTTCGACCAAGCCTCCCCACATCTAAGGTCAGCGCAACATTTCTTGGACCACCTTAAGGCGACCTGGGGAATCGAGGACAATTTGGAGGCAGCCGGGCACAAACTCCGCCGCCTCTTCCAAGGAGACAGACCCATGTCTCAGTACATAGCCGAGTTCCGAGTGCTGGCCCACAACACCGGCTGGAACGATGTTGCCCTCAGAGGACAATTTCGGGAGGGTCTCAACATTGAAATGCTGGAGGAAATCTCCAAGGTGGATCCTCCCCAAACGCTGGAAGCACTCATCGATCAATGTTTACGGGCTGAAGTCATGATTGCCAACAGGAAACAGTGGGTACGAGGCCAGAGCGGTAGAGCTGGGGCAAAACCCCCCGCTCCCGCCAGCGTTCAGCCGCGCCCAGTGTGGAGACCCCCACCACCATCCCCATACCCCAGAGGGAGCGAGGAGGTGCCGATGCAGTTGGGCAATGTGCGTCCCAGATTAGATGCCGCCGAGAAGGCCCGCCGCCAACGCCTAAATCTCTGTTGGTATTGCGGGAATGGGGGCCACTTCGCCAGAGAGTGCCCAGCCAAAGGGAAGCCCGCCGCCCGTCTTGCGGCGGCGTCCTCCACGGAGACGAAGGCGTCTGAGGCGGCTGGCACACAGCCGGCGGGGAAAGCCAACGACCGGGCGTAGAGAGGCTCGCCAACCCGGTCAAGAAACCCATTCAAGAGCCGCCAACCGGGGTCCTGTTTCTTCTAGTGGTCACCTTATGGTCAGCAAAAAAGGGACCCGTCATGATCCACGCCATGATAGACTCAGGAGCTACCAACAATTTCATTGATAGAGAGTATGCCGACTCTCTGGGATTACAATATCATGACTTCAAGAATGCCCGTGTGGTGCAAGCCATCGATGGCCGTCCTCTCAAGACGGGCCCCGTAAGCCAGTGGTCGGAACCCACCAGGATGTGGATAAGGGAACATATGGAAGAGATTTCCTTCTTTGTTACTGAGGTTCCCCATTTCCCTGTGATTTTGGGGATTCCATGGCTGACACTTCACGACCCAAGCATCTCCTGGTCCAACAGAGAACTGCAGTTTGCTTCAAGGTACTGCCAAAACCATTGCCTCGTAGCCAAGGTCTGCCATGCCACAGACACCGAGCCCATTATCACCTTGCCAAAGAAGTACTCCGAGTATTGGGATGTATTCAATGAAAAAGAAGCCGAGAAATTACCCCCACATAGACCTTATGACTGTGCCATTGACTTGGTGGAGGGGGCCCCGATCCCGCGAGGGCATCTCTACTCCCTGACTGAACCAGAGCAAGAAGCTCTCAGGGAATTCATAGAGACAAACCTTCGCAAGGGATTCATCAGACCCTCTCAATCCCCAGCCGCCTCCCCAGTGATGTTTGTGAAGAAGAAGTCAGGGGAATTACGCTTGGTGGTGGACTACAGAGCATTGAACAATATCACTAAGCGGAACAGCTATCCCCTGCCCTTAATCTCGGATCTATTAGACCGACTTCGAGGAGCCAAGGTCTACACCAAGCTGGACCTACGGGGGGCTTATAATCTAGTTCGCATCAGAGAAGGGGACGAGTGGAAGACCGCCTTCCAGACTAAATTCGGATTATTCGAGTCCCGAGTTATGAATTATGGATTATGCGGAGCTCCCGCAACGTTTCAGCATTTTGTCAATGACATTTTTCAGGACTATCTAGATCGGTTCTTGATCATCTACCTGGACGATTTTTTGGTGTTTTCTAGATCACAATCAGAACATGAGAACCACGTTAAAATGGTGTTACAACGATTGCGGGATCATGGACTTTATGCCAAGCTGGAAAAATGCGCTTTTGATCTACAAGAGGTAGATTTCCTGGGGTACCGCATCTCGCCTCTAGGGCTCTCCATGGACCCGGCAAAAGTTTCAGCAGTATTGGAATGGCGGGCGCCAACCAACAAGAAAGAGGTGCAGCGATTCTTGGGGTTCGCGAACTACTACCGCAAGTTCATTCCAGATTTTGCCCGCTGGTCTGACCCAATCACCAGCTGCATCCGTGGGAAACAGCCCTTCCGCTGGACTGATCAAGCAGAGAAAGGGTTCCAGCAACTAAAGAAATTATTCACATCCCAGCCAATCCTTCAGCATCCAGATCCTGAAACCCTTTTTGTGGTGCAAGCGGACGCCTCTGATGTGGCAATTGGGGCTGTGCTCCTACAACCGGTGGGAGATCACCTTCATCCTTGTGCCTATTATTCTCGTCAACTAACCGCACCAGAGAGGAACTATACCATTTGGGAAAAAGAACTATTAGCCATAAAGGCAGCTTTTGAAACTTGGAGACATTGGCTAGAAGGGGCCAAATTTCCCATTGAAGTCCACACTGATCATCGGAATCTAGAACATCTAAGAACTGCCCGCAAGCTAAATCAGAGGCAGCAACGTTGGGCTTTATTCTTTGAACGTTTCAACTTCCAGATTCATTATGTGACCCCAGCCCAAACCAAGCAAGCAGACGCCCTGTCACGTAAACCGGAATACGCTGCAGGACGCAAGGAGACCTTTGAATCCCAACTACTACAACCCGAGAACTTTGCCACGCTCACAGTGGGGAACACCAAATCCACTCCCATTGATTCAACTCCCTCTACTCCAGGACCCATCTGTGCTCAAGAAATCAGGGCTAGTCAGCAAGCAGATGCCTGGGCGCAGGACCAACTTCGTCAAGGTCTGCATTTTCCCTTTTCGCTTAAAGATGGACTGCTTTGCTATAGAAATCATGTTTATATCCCACCCGGACCGGGCAGGGAAAAAGCACTTCGTCTGTGTCATGACTGCAAACCAGCAGGGCATTTCGGACTATTTAAAACCATGCATTTGATCCTAAGAGATTTCTGGTGGCCCAAGATCCGCAAAGATGTGGAAAAATATGTCAACACCTGCCCAGTATGCCAGCGCTCCAAGATAAGAAGGGAGAAGCCCTCAGGGCTTCTACACCCCCTTCCTACCCCATCACGCCCATGGGAAATAATTTCTGCGGATTTTATCACTGACTTACCACCTTCCTGTGGATTCACCACGATCCTAGTGGTGGTGGACCTTTTCACCAAGTTAGCCCATTTCATTCCCTGTGAAGGCCTTCCCACGGCCCAAGAGACTGCAGATTTATTCCTCCAACATGTTTTCAGACTACATGGATTGCCCAAGAGTTTGGTCACAGACCGTGGATCCCAATTCACCTCTCGTTTCTGGAAGGCACTACAAAAACTATTGGGCATAGACTCTCGTTTATCTTCAGCTCATCATCCCCAAACGGATGGGCAAACGGAGCGCACCAATGCCACTTTGGAACAGTACCTTCGCTGTTATGTAAACTACCAACAGGACAATTAGGCTTCTCTGTTACCACTGTCGGAGTTTGCCTACAACAATGGGGTCCAGGCTTCTACAAAAGAAACGCCGTTCTTTGCAAACTACGGCTTCCATCCACGTTTCTTTCCCCCTGTCATTGAAACTTCAGAAGTTCCCGCAGCAGAAGAATGGCTGCAGGAACTCACAGCGGTACAACAACTTTTGCTCCAGCAACTGGAACAAGCCAAGGAGGACTATAAACGTCACGCGGACAAACATCGCCAGCCGGGCCCCGAAATCAAGGTAGGAGATCGGGTTTTTCTGTCCACTCGCTTTTTGCCCTCCCATCGCCCTTGCCGGAAGTTAGATGCCCGTTTCATTGGTCCCTATCCAGTGGTGGCACAATTAAACCCCGTGACTTTCAAACTCCAACTTCCGCGTTCAATGCGCATTCACCCAGTGTTTCACCGCTCCCTGCTCCTTCCGGCGGATGGTGTGCGGCCAGATGTAGACCGGCCGGCCCCCGTCCCTATTTTGGTGGATGGGGAGGACGAGTTCGAGGTTCAGGACATTTTGGATTCTCGCTTTCGCCGCCGCCGCCTGCAATATCTCATTGACTGGGAGGGTTTTGGCCCTGAGGAACGCTCTTGGGAAGACGCCTCCACAGTCCATGCTCCTGATCTAACCCGTCGCTTTCATCAGACCTATCCCGCCAAGCCACGACCTCGCGCCTCGGGGAGAGAGTCCCAGTTTGGGAGGGGGCTTGAGGAGGGGGATAGTGTGATGACCCATGGGCCTTGTAGTCCTGCTCATGACATTGTGATGCCTGATGAAGAAGAAAACTTGGGTTTTTTACCTTCCCAGTCAGAACTGGATTCTTCCCAGACAGATTCTTCCCAGCCAGATCTGGGAACCTTGCACCTGCAAGAGGGTTATGTTCCAGAAGTATGTCAAACAAACACTGAGGCTACTTCTCCTGTGTTTTCTCGCCATGAGTTTTGTAAACAACAGAGAGGTTTGGAAGCGGCCTCGCGCAGGAGTGCTAGAATAATTGCTAAGAATTTAGCCAATTAAGCCTGCTTTCCATGAGAATCTTTAAGGAGTCAAACATCTGGTCTCAGAGATTAGCTTTCGTTTCTGGTTCCCAGAGAACTGCTCTCGGCGGGAAAGTTAGACTCTATATAGGTGTTTTACCCGCGGAGTAACTTTGCGGAGTCAATTCGTCAGCCTCCGGAGCGAGTTGTGTCTGGACAGCGCGCTCCGTTTCAAGCCTCGTTCCTGCTCAAGCCTTGTCCTTGTTTCCAGCCTTCGCTCCTGTTTCCCAGCCTTTGTTTACCTACGGACCTTGCCTTGTTACCCAGGACTAAACCTTGCCTTGTTTCACGGATTTTACCAAGTTATTCCACGGACCTTGTTCTTGTTCCTCGTTACCTTGTTCCACGATTCAAGCCTTGTTTCAAGTATCAAGTTATTTCCTAGCCTTGCTCAAGTTCATGGACTAAAGGACCTTGTCATCTCCCCTCACTTTGCCTGGCAAAGTGAGTGTTTCGGTTATTGGATTACAACTTTGGACCTTAATATTTCATATTGGACATTGTTTCCTTGGACTAATTTTGACCTTTCCCGAAAGGTCTGCTTCTGGACTAACTTTTACATTTGCTTTTATTAACTTTATATATTTCCTTAATAAAGATATTAGATAGAATCTGGCCTCTGCGTATGGTTATTGGTGCCCTGTAGCCTGGGTCGTGACAATGTTGTTTAGTAAGGGATGCCCAGCATTTGAATGGGTTGTTGATATTTTCAACACTTCTTTCAGAATAAGCCTATTACAGTTTTGTGTTCTCACATTCCTGTTTCCAATAAGGCTTCTAGCCTGACTTTTCCAGTGAATAATATACAGGAAAAAAGTCAGCTAGCTAATATAGGTGGGCCAATAATTTGTTGTTGTGCATTCATTCAGTTGCTTCCAACTCTTCATGACCTCATGGACTAGCACACACCAGAGCTCCCTGTCGGCTGTCACCACCCCCAGTTCCTTCAAGGTGAACCCAGTCACTTCAAGGATATCATCCATCCATCTTGCCCTTAGTCGGCCCCTCTTCTTTTTTCCTTCTATTTTCCCCAGCATCATTATCTTCTCCAAGCTTTCCTGTCTTCTCATTATGTGGGCAAAGAACTTAATATTTACCTCTAATATCCTTCCCTCCAATGAGCAGCCGGGCATTATTTCCTGGAGTATGGACTGGTTGGATCTTCTTGCAGTCCAAGGCACTCTCACAAATTTCTTCCAACACCACAGTTCAAAAGCATCTGTCTTCCTTCGCTCAGCCTTCCTTATGGTCCAGCTCTCACATCCATAGTTTACTGCGGGGAATACTATTGCTTTAACTATGGGGGAATTGTCTCCCTAATGTCTATATTTTCTGCAATCTGGAAGTAATTTTGATGGACAATTATTCATATAAGGCAATGGTGGTATTTCATGAGTCACAGGTATACACACCCACATAGTGGTGTTCATGAACACAGAGGCAAACACACATGCTCACGCTTCACTTAGCTTGCTCTCAAACACAATTTCATTTTTTCATGAATGGATAGAGTAGGTGATGGCCTCTCAGCTTTAGCAGGTCCTGTCTAAAAAGGGTTGCACAGCACAGTCCAACAAAAACAAAGGTCTTGGTGTCTTCATTTTTAGACCGGTTCCTAGGGCTACTTGAGGTGCTTTTTAGAAAAGGACATTGGATAGAGTGCATCAGCTCTAGTTTCTTAGATATGCTTATGATTTTCTATGGGTGAGCAAATGAAAACTAGTATATGGCATGTATTCTTGATCTCCATAAGCTAAAAATATTTTGATACTCATGTAGTTTTACTTTAGACAATCTGCCTGTTTGTTATTTTCTTGAAAAATCTGATATTCTCTTTCCTTCTTGTGGTAAAGAAATAACAGACCAATATTTTCATTGAATGTGGCATGTGCTGTGATAAATCATAGCTCATTTACTTAAAGCAATAGTAATTAATGAATCCTAAAATTGACAAATGCCCCCATTCGCTGAAAAAAATAATGAACATGTACTGAAGTATGAATTTTTGTTTACAGATGATATGTTAAATTGTGTGTATTTGTTTTGCAAGGGTAAGTATTATAGTTATTGCATGAAGTCACATTTCGTTATGATTTTACAAATTAAGCACCAAAACATCATGTTTTGCAATAAATACACAGAAAAAGCAGTTCAATACACAGTAAAGTTATGTAGTAATTACTGTATTTATTAATTTAGCACAAAACATAATGTATTGCAACAAACCCACAGAAAAAGCAGTTCAATACACGGTAAAGTTATGTAGTAATTACTGTATTTATTAATTTAGCATCAAAACATTGCAATTTATTGAAAACATTAACTTTAAAAACATTGACTGAAGGGCTCTTTTGGAGCCCTCCTCGCTCACCCGCTCGCTCCTCCTCCATGCTGGACACTGGTGCTGCCGGCTCTAGCAAGCGAGGGAGCCGAGGCACGAGCGGGTGGGTGAGCGAGGAGGGCCCCAAAAGTCCTCCTCGCTCACCCTCCCGCCCGTGCCTTGGCTCCCTCGTATGCTGGAGCCGGCAGCACTGGCGCCCAGCATGGAGGAGGAGCCAGGCAGCGAGTGGGTGAGCCAGGAGGGCTCCAAAAGTCCTCCTCGCTCACCCACCTGCCCGTGCCTCGGCTCCCTCGCCATGCTGGAGCCGGCAGCACTGGCGCCCAGCATGGAGGAAGAGCGAGAGAACCAGCGGGTGAGCAAGGAGGACTTTTGGGGCCCTCCTCCTTCTCTCGCCCGCCCATGCCTCGGCTCCTACGCCATGCTGGGAGGGCCGGCAGCACCAATGCCCAGCATGGCGGAGGAGCGAGAGAGAGAGCCCACCCTCCATCCCTCGCTCACTCACTCACCCAGCTGGATTCCGGCAGCACTGGGATCTGGCGGGGTGAGGGGGGGGGAGAAATTTGGCTCAAATTGCCCGGACGCTCGGACGAGCGGGGCTCGATTTAGCGGGGTTTTACTGTATTATCAAATCTGCACATCATATTTTTGTGACAATTTGGCCAGCACAGCGGGAAGCTGTACGGTGATGCTTCCCCATGTGGATTAGGGAAGCGTCAGCTGCAGGTGAGGTGGGGTGCAGAGTACTGGGATTGCCCCACTGCCCTACTGATTAATCAGAGGGTGAATGAATTGCTCTGTGGGACCTCATCCATGTGATGAAGTCCTTTCTCAACCTCCAACAGCGGCAGTGGCAAACATTTTCCTGAATACTTCTTGCCAAGAAATCTTTAGAATTGGAGCTCCTTAAATCATGGTTGAACGCCTATAACAAAAGCAAAGCCCAATTTATCCCATGCATTTTGCCAACGTGTAGAAATGCATAGAGCTGCAACCTGAAGCTCACCTATTCAGTATGTCTGACAGTGAACACAATGAAATGTGCTTTGTTCCATTCCAGATGACAGGAAAAAGAAATGAAAGCAAGAGATAGCAGGCAGGGATTCTTTTCCCGTCACTTCTAGGCCAAACTACTCAATTGGTAAGGTTAATTTGTGATTTTTCTAATCTAGTTACAGAATAATACAATCAGTGCCCTTTGGCAAGAAGTGGGAATTGCATTGCTCAGAGCTAGATCTGGTAACTGGATTCTCTCTAATTCCTTACCGCCTCCAAAGAGTGACTGGAGGTATGATAGCTGTGCTGCATACCGTGTTTCCCCGAAAATAAGATAGTGTCTTATATTATTTTTTTGCTCCCAAAGATGTGCTAGGTCTTATTTTCAGGGGATGTCTTATTTTTCCTTGAAGAAGAATTCACATTTATAGTTGAACAAAAAATGAACATTTATTATATACTGTACAGTAGTTGTCATCACAAACCAGCATAACCAGACAAACTGAATCCTATCAAGAAATTCTTTCTTGTTACTACCATTATTTCCATGTACAACTGGTATGTACATTTCCAGTCCTGCATGCTCTGGTGTTCTGTTTGGCAGGCACTGGGCATGCTTCCAAACAAAAACTTTGCTAGGTCTTACTTTCAGGGGAGGCCTTATATTTAGCAATTCAGCAAAATTTCTACTAGGTCTTATTTTTCGGGGATGTCTTATTTTCGGGGAAACAGGGTATGAGAATCAGGGCTAGGAGGTGGCACAGATTTGAAAGGGAGAGATCAGCCATTCACATGAGCGAAAAGGGAGAGCTTCTAGCCTCCATGAAGAATATTCAGGGAATACATCTTTTCCATATGTGCTCCAGGTGTTTGGATTACTATTTCCAGTATTCCTTTTGGGGTGGGGATATCATAACTGGATAAAACTATCAGGATTTTAATCATGCAGCATCACCTCCCACCAAGTAGAAAACCTTCAGTTGCCCTTTGCGTGTACCTACACCCAAGGTAAAGGTAAAGGTTTGTCCCTGACTTTAAGTCTAGTCGTGTCCGACTCTGGGGGTTGGTGCTCATCTCCATTTTTAATCCAAAGAGCCGGCATTGTCCATAGACACCTCTAAGGTCATGTGGCTGGCATGACTACATGGAGCACTGTTACCTTCCCGCCAGAGCGGTAATAATAATAATAATAATAACAACAACAACAACAACAACTTTATTTTTATACCCTGACCCATCTCCCCAGTGGGGACTCGGAGCAGCTTACATGGGGACCGAGCCCGAAACATACAGCAATAAAACGAAAAAACAATTATTCCAACAATAAAACCATCATAAAAATCAACATACAGCATAAAATGTTAAAAACAAGAGACTAAAACAAGGATCTGGGCCAAAGTGTAGAATATATCAAAATGGGAGAGGTAATTTCTCAGTCAAAGTAGTCCATAAAGTGCAAAGTAGTAGTGACAGTACCTATTGATCTACTCATATTTACATATTTTCGAACTGCAAGGATGGCAGAAGCTGGAACTGACAGCAGGAGCTCACTTCCCAGATTTGAACCACCGACCTTTCGGTCAGCACGTTTAGCAGCTCAGCGGTTTAACCCATTGCACCACCAGGGGCAGCATACCCAAGCATGCCACCAAAATCAAAATCTTTCTAGAATTTGCGAAGGTTACTTTTTGGACAACTACCCCCAGAATACTCCAGACATCCTATTTCCCAAGCCCTGAACTTATCCAATTTGTCCTGCTTAGATTATAATATCCACTTGCAGCCTCCGCCATGCCATCTTGGCCATAGCAACCCATGCCTGGAAAGGGCATCTAAGTCTGCATGAACCAGAACAGGCTTGGAAGTTATTAATGACTGCACAATATGAGTGGTAAAACAAATCGATTCACATTTTTAGTAACACAACCTACCATTTCTGTGGGTTGAAAAGACGCAAACAATCCTGGTGTAGGAGGTTGAAATAATACCAAACAGCTCAGTAATTGTTCTATTCCCATCACTTACAAAGTAAAACAGGATTGGAAAGGGAGATGAGAGGCGGGGAAGAAGAGCATTGTATTGAATTGTCACAGTCCTGGGAGAAGCTATTTTAAGAACTATTTTTAAATACAACCGGCTTTTTAAAATTGAATTCACCCTAGGAAGATGTAGGAAGAAACTAGCTTTTATACAGCTCTTTTAGCATTCATGCATACAAATAGCATAGCCTTTTGGTGTTGTGCCATAATTAAATACTAGCTGTGCCCGGCCACGCGTTGCTGTGGCGAAGTCTGGTGGTCTGGGAAATAAAGTATTGGGGAATTGGTGGTAGTTAAGGTCAAGGGTCAAGGTTTTCCCCAGACATTAAGTCCAGTCGTGTCTGACTCTGGGGGTTGGTGCTCATCTCCATTTCTAAGCCGAAGAGCCGGCGTTGTCCGTAGACTCCTCCAAGGTCATGTGGGATGACTACATGGACCGGCGTTACCTTCCCGCCGGAGCAGTACCTATTGATGCACTCACATTTGCATGTTTTTGAACTTCTGGGTTGGCAGAAGCTGGGGCTAACAGTGGGGGCTCTCTCCGCTCCCCCAATTCAAACCTGCGGCCTTTCGGTCCAGAAGTTCAGCAGCTCAGCGCTTTAACACGCTGCGCCATCAGGGGATATTATTTCCTAAAGATTGTGAATATACAATGTTTCTGATTGGTTTTTTTTGTTTGTTGGAGGCAAGTATGAATGCTGCAATTAGGAAAAATGATTAGGATGTAATGGCCTTGCAGCTTTAAAGCCTGGCTGCTTCCTCCCTGAATTTTTTGTTGGGAGGTGTTAGCTGGCCCTGATTGTTTCCTGTCTGGAATTCCCTTGTTTTCAGAGTGGTGTTGTTTGCGATATTTTATGTGCTTCTACTGTCTGTGGCCCTGAGAAAACAGAGGATTTTCCAGACTTTGATGATGGGAATACTTTGTTGGGAGGTGTTAGCTGGCCCTGATTGTTTCCTGTCTGGAATTCCCCTGTTTATTTACTGTCCTGGTTTTAGAGATTATATTGTTCTGCATTATTCTATCCCAGTAATTATTTCATATTAAAGTAGAATCTCACTTATCCAACATTCACGTATATAATGTTCTGGATTATCCAACGCAGTCTGCCTTTTCATAATCAATGTTTTTGTAGTCAGTGTTTTAAATTCATTGTGATATTTTAGTGGTAAATTTGTAAATACAGTACAGTAGAGTCTCACTTATCCAACATAAACAGGCTGGCAGAATATTGGATAAGCGAATATGTTGGATAATAAGGAGGCATTAAGGATAAGCCTATTAAACATCAAATTAGGTTATGATTTTACAAATTAAGCACCAAAATATCATCTTAGACAACAAATTTGGCAGAAAAAGTAGTTCAATACACAGTAATGCTATGTAGTAATTACTGGATTTATGAATTTAGCACCAAAATATCACAATATATTGAAAACATTGACTACAAAAATGCGTTGGATAATCCAGAACGTTGGATAAGCGAGTGTTGGATAAGTGAGACTCTACTGTAAATACTACATAGCATTACTGCGCATGGAACTACTTTTTCTGTCAAATTTGTTGTATAATATGATGTTTTGGTGCTTAATTTGTATAACGATTACCTAATTTGATGTTTAATCGGCTTTTCCTGAATCCCTTCTTATTATCCAACATATTCACTTATCCTGCCGGCCTGTTTACGTTGGATAAGTGAGACTCTGCTGTATATTTCTAATCTTATATTATCTGCTCAGAACTGGATTATATGAGGCCCCTTCTTCACAGCTGTATAAAATGCACACTGAAGTGGATTATATGGCAGTGTGGAGTCAAGATAATCCAGTGCAAAGCAGATAATATAAGATTAGAAATGGGTTATAGAGCTGTGTGGAAGGGCCTTGAGTCTACACTGCCATATAATCCAGTGCAAATTAGATAATCTGTGGAAGAGGCCTAAGTGAGGCCTAAATCTGCCTGTCCCCTAACTGAAGCCTGGCTGTCCCTTGGCTGGTTGCTAGGCAACCAAGTGGGCAGAGATTAGCCCTCTAAACTGGCAGCAATTGGATAAAAAGAATTATTGCTCTCCCTCTAATTAGGACTTTATTTTTCTTTTCTTTTTGTTGTATCAACCTGGAGGCGTGGATGATGGGTTGTGTTGTCAAATTTCGAGGTTGCGGGGCCTGTACTTTTGTTGTTTTGTCCACTGCCCTGATGCCATCACTCTTTTATATATATAGATTAATTTCCATTCTTAAAGCAGAATGATTTACTTCCAGGTTTGAACTCTTGTTCATGTTTTTTATTGCAGTAGGGTCCACATATTACATGAGGGATTCGTTCCAAGACCCTTTGTGTCATGAGATTTTCATGTATACTCTGGAACCCCATTTTTCTTACCTGAAATGAGTGGTCAAAGCATACCATGGAATCACACGGGGGACCTAGTGATAACTATAGAAGAGTTCTCTCTATACCTCATTACGTTCTCCTGCACTATTCAATGATATTCAAAGCTATTTTGTATAACTGAAACCATATTCATTGAGCCTGCATTATATGTGAGCCTACAGCCCTGTACATACCGTATTCCCATTCCCCAGCCCTATTGCTTACAACCTGGCCATGTTTATATTACTTATCGCCATTGACGGATGAGCGCTGTTTTATTCAGAGTTTTATGCTGTTGTTACGTGTTTTATTCAATTGTATTTTATATTGTGTTTTATGTCATGTCATGCTTTTAGGCACCTTGTGCCTTGTGTAAACTGTCCTGATTCCCTTAGGGGAGATGGTGGCAGGATGCAATAATAAAGTTGTTGTTGTTGTTGTTGTTGTTGTTATTGTTGCTGCTGCTGCTGCTCTTCTTCTTCTTCTTCTTCTTCTTCTTCTTCTTCTTCTTCTTCTTCTTCTTCTTCTTCTTCTTCTTCTTCCTGTAAGTAAGGACCAAGGCAGTGACATCAGCCAGCATGCCAACATCTTAAATCAAGAAACAGTTTTCTACAGATCTACAGAGATACTCACAGGAACACTTCAGCAAGTGAGAGTCCAAAAATGGCAGGCTAAAACCCAGAACCTCAAGCCATGGCTGATACCGAATGGGAGATACAGAAAACTGGGTGACTTTGAAGGCACTGAATAGCCTGAACACTGGCACCATGAGATGCAGAGCCAACTTTAAGAAATGGGGCTACAAAGTGGAGTCCATGACATGCAAGTGTGGAGAAGAGCAAACTACATATCACCTACTACAATGCAGCCTAAGCCCTTTCATGTGCACAATGGAGGACCTCTTATAGCAACATCAGAGGCACTCCAAGTGGCCATCTACTGGTAAAAGGACATTTTAGTATAATGCCAAGTTTTTAATGTTTGTTTTTTTGAATACATTGCAACTGTACCCTTGGCCTGCTTCTGACACGATAAATAAAATTACTGTTAAGTCCAACTTTACCTGTATCAACAGATTTCTGAGTCATCTACAATCAGTAAATCTAGCATAAGTCATCTAAAACTATTCCATCAATTTAAAAAAAAGGTTTAATTGTAAATTGCTCTCAAAGCTTTTTTAAAGGATATTCAAAAGATTACTATACCTGGAATGGTCCAATGTGAAAAAGCAACTATCTCAAGCTCTGGTCAATCTCCCATAAAGGATTGCAATCTGTAAAGAACTGCTCCAGCAATAAAATCTAGGCACGCCAGGGACTGTATTAGATATGACTAGTAACAACAATAAAAATACTGGTTGGAGTTGTTAAAAATAAATGTTTTATTGTGCATTTCCTCCAAGGAATTCAAGATGGCTTCCTTGGATTTTATCGTTAGTCCTAGGCAGTTCATTTTTTCTGAAAGACGATGAACAGTCACAGCAGAGTGAGGATTCGAATCCCTATCCTCCCAGTCACATCATTGTGCTATATCAGTGAAACCAGTGGCTCTGCACATGTTCATCAGAGCCCTAGTTTGGTTCTACTTTGGGTTAACTTCTTGTTCCTTGGGCTTTGCCCCCATGTAAGCCGCCCCGAGTCCCTTCGGGGAGATGTAGGAGGGTTATAAGAAAAAAAAAATCTTATTATGATACAGCAAACAAGATAGATATGCTGGATTTCGTATCACAAAATCACAAGTCGAACACTTCCCAAGTGTCTAGGACTGTGTGATGCATTTTCGGATGATGCGCGCAGATCCCAGCAGGGTGGCCTTTTGCAGTTGACAGATCGTAATTTTGTCAATGTCTATTGTTTCCAAATGCCGGCTGAGATCTTTTGGCACGGCACCCAGTGTGCCCATCACCACCGGGACCACCTGCACTGGTTTCTGCCAGAGTCTTTGAAGTTCAATCTTGAGGTCCTGATAGTGGCTGAGTTTTTCCTGTTGTTTTTTGTCAATGTGACTGTCACCTGGAATGGCAACATCAATGATCCAAACCTTTTTCTTTTCCACAACTGTGATGTCTGGTGTGTTGTGTTCCAGAACTTTGTCAGTCTGGATTTGGAAGTCCCACAGTATCTTTGCATGCTCATTTTCCAATACTTTTGCAGGTTTGTGATCCCACCAGTTCTTTGCTGCTGGAAGGTGGTACTTGAGGCATAAGTTCCAATGAATCATTTGGGCCACATAATTGTGCCTCTGTTTGTAGTCAGTCTGTGCGATTTTCTTACAGCAGCTGAGGATATGATCAATGGTTTCGTTGGTTTCCTTGCACAGTCTGCATTTTGGGTCATCAGCTGATTTTTCGATCTTGGCCTTAATTGCATTTGTTCTGATGGCTTGCTCCTGGGCTGCAAGGATCAGGCCTTCTGTCTCCTTCGTCAGTGTCCCATTCGTGAGCCAGAGCCAGGTCTTCTCCTTATCAGCTTTTCCTTCAATTTTGTCAAGGAACCTTCTATGCAATGTTTTGTTGTGCCAGCTCTAGTTTGTAGTGTGGTTTTCTTGTACTGGTTTATTATTATTATTATTATTATTATTATTATTATTATTATTATTATTATTTTGACAGTCATAAAGAAGCAATAATTAGTGTTTTGCTAACACATAGGAAAAATTACTTTGTGGAGCCACAATCCCCAGCCAGTATTTTTAATGATCATATCAGCTGTGAATTTCTGAAGGTTGTAGTCCAGAAAAAGAACAAAGTTTCCAAGCTGTGCTGACTTCTATGTTCTTTTTAGATGAGTCTGGCATCTTATGGAAATATAGCACTAAAAATCCTATTATGGCCAATCAGTAATCATAGATCAGGAGGAGGAAACCTGGTCCTGAAGTGATGATTTTTAGAGTTCAGTTGATTTTTAAACATCAAGTAATGTGAAAAATAGGCAATGCCCTTTTATGATATTTCAAGTTAATCCATCATTTCAAGAACTTGGCATAAATCTGTACAGCCAATTCCTAGAGTCTTGCTTTCCCTCCATATCCCAGAAACGGTTGCTCTGCCTCTCACATCCCTAAATCACACCCCAAAGCACAGAGTGTAAAGAAGAATAAAGCTTTCATTTCCCAAGAAACAATGAAGGAAACATTCACATAAAACTGCATGGCTTAATGAACACTGCTTTTTTAAAATGGCAGGACCAGATCATATTAACTAACTGTGCCTTGGTAGCAGAAGAAATTTTCTCTCTCTCCCAGGGATGAGTGTGTGGGCTTAGTTTTTATTTAGCTTTTCTGTGTTTAATTACATAAAACAGCAAAAGAACAATAAGAAAATTGCCCTGCTCCCTTTCCTTGCTGCAAAATAAAATTTGGAAGGAGAATGTTGTAGTGGAAAAAGAAGTAAGTGGAAGGGAAGTTGTTTAATCCCTTTTTAAATGCCAAGATATCCCTACCCTACACTTGAAGCCCACGTCATGTGATGAACACAGTAGGTTGCCTTTTCTTAAGTAGCTGGCTCAGTAGTATTTAATGAATGTGATGTCTTTTGTGTTTCCAAAGGCACTGTTAGCTTCAGCAGGTAAGAATGCTGTTTCATCAGTTGCAGTTCTCTCTGGACAAAGTGGAATTGGTTTTAGTTACACCCCACCCCCACTTAGAAAGAGATTAGGGGCTTGTCTACACTCTTCATTGTGCTACTGTTCTGGGTCTGGTTCTGATGGCAACATGCCATTCTCCTCTGGCTCCTGAGTGACAGGATAGTCACAAGGGTCAGCGGGCTGGTGGCAGCAGCAGCAGCTAGAAGGGAGGACTATGCTAGTGGATGGACTGGGAGCCAACCCAGAAAAGAGACTAGGTGGGTTGTGATCCTCTACTCACACTTACTCACAAAAAAGGCAATGGCTTATGATTTTGGGAAAGCAGAAAAAAAACAGTGGTGATTCGAACTGGGATGTAGATAGCAATATGATTTCAGTGTGGTATATTACAAATGGGTGTGATACTAGCAAAGTAAGTACTTACTTACTTACTTACTTAGGCGATCCCTCGTCGTTCGAGGATGATAGTCTTCCAACCTTGGTATCTTGGGTGTGTGTTCTTAGGTGGCTGAAGAGACCGATTCTTGACCCGCATATTCTCCCGCAGTGAGGACATCGGTTTCCAGGTGGAAGGCGGTCCCGGTCGGGGTTAGCTTGACGCTCCTTCCTCTTGGCACGTTTCTCCCTTAAGCCCTCCGTTCGTGCCTCTTCGAACTCCACAGCACTGCTGGTCACAGCTGACCTCCAATTGGAGCACTCAAGGGCCAGGGCTTCCCAGTTCTCAGTGTCTATGCCACAGTTTTTAAGGTTGGCTTTGAGCCCATCTTTAAATCTCTTTTCCTGCCCACCAACATTCCGTTTCCCATTCTTGAGTTCGGAGTAGAGGAGCTGCTTTGGGAGACGGTGATCAGGCATTCGGACAACGTGGCCAGTCCAGCGGAGTTGATGGTGTAGGAGCATCGCTTCAATGCTGGTGGTCTTTGCTTCCTCAAGCACGCTGACATTTGTCTGCCTGTCTTCCCAAGAGATTTGCAGGATTTTCCTGAGGCAACGCTGATGGAAACACTCCAGGAGTTTGGTGTGACGTCTGTACACAGTCCACGTTTCGCAGGCGTAGAGCAGGGTTGGGAGGACAATGGCTTTATAAACAAGCACCTTGGTCTCTCTACGGATGTCCTGGTCATCAAACACTCTCTGCTTCATACGGAAAAATGCTGCACTCGCAGAGCTCAGGCGGTGTTGTATTTCAGTGTCGATGTTGACTTTTGTGGAGAGGTGGCTGCCAAGGTAGCGGAAATGGTCAACATTTTCTAATGTTACACCATTAAGCTGTATTCCTGGCTTTGCAGAGGGATTAGCTGGTGCCTGTTGGAAGAGCACTTTGGTTTTCTCGATGTTCAGTGAGAGGCCGAGCTTCTCGTATGCTTCTGCGAAGGTGTTTAGAGTGGCTTGTAGGTCTTCTTCTGAATGCGCACAGACTACGTTGTCATCAGCATATTGGAGTTCTATAACAGATGTTGTGGTGACCTTGGTTTTGGCTCTCAGTCTGCTGAGGTTAAATAGCTTGCCATCTGTCCGATAGATGATTTCCACTCCGGTGGGAAGCTTCCCATCAACAAGGTAAAGTATCATAGCGATGAAGATGGAAAATAAGGTGGGGGCAATAACACATCCCTGCTTGATACCTGATTCCACCTTAAATGGGTCACTTTGGGAGCCGTTGCTGTCCAAGACTGTTGCCATCATGTCATCATGGAGGAGCCGCAGGATGTTCACAAATTTGTCAGGGCACCCGATTTTTTGGAGGATGGTCCAGAGAGCGTTGCGGTTCACTGTGTCGAATGCCTTTGCAAGGTCAATGAATGCCATGTACAGAGGTTGGTTTTGTTCCCTGCATTTTTCTTGGAGCTGTCGAGCAGTGAAGATGATGTCCACTGTTCCTCTGGAGGGGCGGAAGCCATTCTGGGATTCTGGGAGGGTGTCTTCTGAGACAGGGAGAAGGTGGTTTGCAAGGATTCTTGCAAGGATTTTCCCGGCAGAGGTTAGAAGGGAGATACCACGATAGTTCCCGCAGTCTGTTCTGTCCCCTTTCTTGAAAAGGGTGATGATGGTGGCATCCTTGAAGTCTGCTGGGATTTTCTCGGTCATCCACACCTTTTCAATGTTCCTCAACATTTTCGGGGTGTTCTGTGGGTAGATGATCTTTGAGTGTTGTTTGGAGAAGGGCTCGTTTGGAGGGCTCCTGAAGGGCTTGGTTGTTCATTTTGCGCCTTGTTTTTCTTCCTTGGAGTCTGCGTTTGGGGACGATCTTGATAGCCATCGTGGATCAGATTAACCTGTGGTCTGTCCAGCAGTCATTAGTACCTGTCATGGCTCTTGTGAGAAGCACATCGCGGTGGTCTCTGGCACATGTGATAACATAGTCCAAGAGGTGCCAATGCTTTGACCGAGGGTGCTTCCATGATGTCTTGAACTTGTTTTTCTGGCGGAAGAGCGTGTTGGTGATGACAAGGTTGTGCTCTCCGCATTTGGTGAGAAGCAAGATGCCATTCGAGTTGCTGTTTCCGACCCCGTCTTTTCCTATGATCCCTGGCCAAAGGTCAGAGTTCTTTCCGACTCTTGCATTAAAGTCCCCCAGGAGGATGATTTTGTCCTCCTTAGGTATCTCCGATAGGATGGTGTCCAGCTGACAGTAAAATTTTTCCTTGATGTCTTCGTCAGCATCTAGAGTTGGTGCATAGGCGCATATGATGGTTGCCTGTTGGTTTTTGGCAAGGTTAATTCGGAGGGTTGAAAGTCGTTCATTGATGCCAGTGGGTGCTTCAGTCAGGTGCTTCACCAGGTCGTTTCTGATCGCAAAGCCAACTCCGTGTATTCTTCGCTCTTTTTCAGGCAGTCCCTTCGAGAAGAAGGTGTAGCCTCCCTTTTCTTCCTTCAGCTGCCCCTCTCCTGCTCTCCGGGTCTCCTGAAGGGCTATGTCAATCTTAAAGCGTCCCAGCTCCCTTGCAATGATAGCAGTCCTGCGTTCGGGGCGTTCGCTGTCAGTGTTATCTAACAATGTCCGTAAGTTCCATGTTCCAAAGTTCATTTTTCTTTTTTGGCCGCAGAGTGGTGACCCCTCTGGACGCGGCAGTCCAGTCAGGGTAGGAGAGGCAGACTATGTTTAGGGCACCTTTTCTAGCCCCTTCCCCATGTGGGGTGAGCAGAGCGGATCCTAAAAAGGGCTGCTCAGTCATGGATATAGCTGCCGGACTACTCAACTGCCTCGGTCCTTGAGGTAGAACGACTGAGTCCATATCCACCGCCCATGTGCCAGTCTGTGACGAGGGGCTTCCAGATTTCACAGTCCTGCCCCCGTCGCCATTCGCTGATCGCCATGGGACTTTTGTAGGTTTGTTTTTATTTTTGTTGGAAGACGCCTGTGCGTGATTTTTTTTAATGTGTGGAGATCGGTGCACGGCCGGTCAACACACAGTCTTCACAGAGTGAGGTTCCAGCAGTGGTGTGGTTGGCACAATGAAGAGTGGCTTCTCAGTCTGTTGCAGCCTTCTTCCGCCTTCACAGCCATTGTAACATGTACCATGTTATCCTCCGCCTGCTCCGCCGTTGAGGTCTTTGGGTCTTCGGATTGTGCTTGGTCTGGAACCTCCCCTGCGGCCACTCCTGGGAGTGCATCACTCCAGTGGTTGTGCCCACAGGTTCATCGGAACACGCAAGCCCCCTCACCACGGCAAGGTGACAATCCATTGAGGGGGAGCAAAGTAAGTAATCTGAATTACAATGTAGATATTATGGTGGTAACAATGATTACAGTAACAATGCTCTCAGGACACGGCTACTTTCAAAATTTTACATGGTACAAAATGCAACTACCTACATAGTTGTTCTCACCTTGTGGATCCCCAGGTGTTTTGGCTTACAACTCCCAGAAATCCAAGCCAGTTTTCAAGCTGTTAGGATTTCTGGGAGTTGAAGGCCAAAACATCTGGGGACCAGCAGGTTGAGTACCACTGACCTAGTACGTGGGGTGCAAGCAAGCTGTCTGCAAGTATCTCATGAGCTATTTGCGTTGCCTGCCTGCTTGTTCCTGAGTTCATTTTAAAGTAAGGGTTTTGATCGGGCAGGAGGGTTGGAGGTAAAAATTAAGAGGGAAAGAAACAACAGAGATGTCACTGTGGGGGTTTGCTATAGATCTCCAAGCTAGACTGAGGACCTAGATGCTGTCTTCCTAGAACAGATGACCACACAGTCAGACACCCCTTTACTATCAGATGTGATAGTAATGGAAGATTTTAACTACAGTAGAGTCTCACTTATCCAACATAAACGGGCCGGCAGAACCTTGGATAAGCGAATATGTTGGATAATAAGGAGAGATTAAGAAAAAGCCTATTAAACATCAAAATAGGTTATGATTTTACAAATGAAACACCAAAACATCATGTTATGCAACAAATTTGCCAGAAAAAGTAGTTCATTACACATTAATGCTATGTAGTAATTACTTTATTTACGAATTTAGCACCAAAATATCACGATATATTGAAAACATTGACACAAAAATGCATTGGATAATCCAGAACGTTGGATAAGCAAGTGTTGGATAAGTGAGACTCTACTGTATTCTGATATTTGTTGGAAAACAAACTGCCAGGAATATCAGGTCCAAAAAATTATCACTTGCCTTACCGACAATTTCATGGTCCAGAAGGTGGAAGAGTCAACAACTGGATCAGTTATTTTATATCTGATCCTAACAAACAGTGATGACCTGGTAAATGGGGTGGATAGAGTGAGTTCCTTAGGTGGGAGTGACCATGTTCTACTAAAGATTGCTATACAGTAAAAAGGGGAAGTCAAGTATAATTAGACACACACATTAGACTTTAAGAAAGCTGACTTCAGTCTCTTCCAGCTTTATGGTACTATGATTCTAAGCTTTAACCTGCTAGCACATCCTGGCTGAAGCAATCTGGAAAATATAGTCCAAAAATAACTTTTGTAAGTTCTAGTCTATGCACACTCATCTGAACTATCCTGGATATTGATACTGGTTTCAATGCTTCTACTCTCTAATATCCCAAATAAGAGAGATCAGCTTGGGTGATACCACTGACTGGAACTTTTCAGCAACAGACCCTCAACAATTGAATTCATTTCCTCTGAGGTTATGCATGGTCTTCTCGTTGTTTTTCTTCAAGTGTACTTTAAAATGCTTTTGATTCTTCTCTGCCTTTCAGTAAAAATTTAATTGGCTTTTAGTGCCTACTGTTTAAAAATGTTTTTGACTTTAATGTATTCTTTTTAATCTTTGGAAATATCTCCAGTCTGAACGTTGTAAGCTCTGCTATAAGAGTTCCCTTTGACAAGTGGGCTATACCTTAAATAAATATATAAATAAGTTATCTATGACTAAATAACATTTTATAATATGCAAATAGGGCTACTTGGAATTTTGGGCCTGAATTACTGGCACCCCCCCTCCCCACTGCCCCTAGGGGCTTCAAAATAGTTCGAGATGTCCCATTGCTAGGTATCTAGGGATGAACCTACTTCTGTGCCTGTAAATGTAGCATAATTTTTTCCACCTGTAACTCGGAGATAAGCTATAAATCTCTGCAGGGCCAGCTGGGTACCATACTGCTCTTTAGGCTTTTAACCACAACAGAGGCTCTTGAAATGTATTACTACATTCCATTTAGTCAGAGGTGTTCTGCCTTATTAACGGATGGCATATGAAACCCTCACTTTCACAGGACAAAATTGATTCCCACACCACTTAGGTAAGAGAATGCAATCCTAGAAAGGTCTTTATCAAACTATCCAAAACAATTTGCTTTTTGATTAGGACAAGGCATAAGAAATGTCAGCCTGAACGGTAATGCATAAAGAAAGTGACAGTCAATCTCAGGCCTGTAGGCGAGATTATAATATGATGCATCGCAACAGCCTGTCATTCAAAATGAAAATTTTATTGGAAATGTTATCAAAAGGGCTCCTGCCTTCTCAAGCATCCCATCCTTTTCCTGAAGCACGAAAGAGCTTCCTCTGGCAGAATAGTAACTGAAATATTACAGCAAAACAAGCCTGCATTTTGTAGATTTAGTAATACAGGCAAACCATACAAATTCCCCTTGGAAGGATATCAGGAGAGGGGCATGGTGCACTACTGTAAAACCAACAAAACTCAGCACATAGCTCAAAATAGCCCAAGCCAGACATATCAATTGTACCAGGATCCCATGTCGAAAGGTTGAAGAAAATGAGGACATAACAAGTCTGCAAGGCAAAGTGAAGCAATTGCCTCAAGGAGGCAAATTTTGCTGGGCATCAGTGGCCGCTTTTGGCCACTGAAGGCACTTGACCATTTTTCTTTCTTGGAGGAAATAATTGTGTGTGCCCCATGGCCTAGCCCATAATCCTTGAACTGTCTGCTGCTTTGTGTGTGGCAGAAAATAATACTGGTCAACTGCTTGCTCAGTCAGCTTTTGAAATGTAGTGGGCCACCATTGTGTCCTTTCCTTCACACATCAACATGTATTTGGCTACTCTTTAATCTGGAGAAGGGATTGTGAAAAGGTGATGTAATCACCAACTTCAAATATTTGAGGAGCTGTTACAAGAGCCCTGGTGGCAGAGTGTGTTAAAGCACTGAGCTGGAGACCGAAAGGTCCCAGGTTCAAACCCCGGGAGTGGCGTGAGCGGCCGCTGTTAGCTCCAGCTTCTGCCAACCTAGCAGTTGGAAAACATGCCAGTGTGAGTAGATCAATAGGTACCGTTCCGGCGGGAAGTTAACAGCGCTCCATGCAGTCATGCTGGCCACATGACCTTGGAGGTGTCTACGGACAACGCCGGCTCTTCGGCTTAGAAATGGAGATGAGCACCAACCTCCACAGTCAGACATGACTGGACTTAACGTCAGGGGAAAACCTTTACCTTTACTTGCATGAATAAACTGAGCAATGGAGGCTTCCAGTTTCGGCTGTGAAGGAGTGAGGTCCTGTCCTTACAACTCTCTGAGGAGAGGAAGCAAAACACAGTTGTCGTTGTAATAGCAACAATTGCTAAACAGTGAGAAATCGTCCCCTGATATGGGGCGGTTGCTGGGGACCAGCGTGAGCCTCCAAAATGGATGTAAAGTACTTATTCAAGGAGTACATGGAAAGTTGGAGGGAAACCCTGGAAAACAACATTGAATGAATTGTTTGAATTGCAGCAAGGCGGACACCTTGGAAACAAAGCTTCATTCAAAGCCAGAATTCCAGAGAAGAAACCAAACAGCAAGATTAACACAAGGAAGTCCTTTGAGGTAGGTGGTCTAATTATGGTACATTTTCCATCAAATAACAATTCTTTTTATTTTAAAAAAAATTGAATACAAGATAACATAATCTTTGAACAGATAATAAATGTCTATTGTGGGTTTAAAAGGTAAAAGTAAAGGTTTCCCCTGATGTTTAGTTCAGTCGTGACCGACTCTGGGGGTTGGTGCTCATCTCCATTTCTAAGCCGAAGATCCGGCGTTGTCCATAGACATCTCCAGGTCATGTGGCCGGCATGACTGCATGGAGCGCCATTACCTTCCCACTGGAGCAGTACCTATTGATCTACTCACATTTGCATGTTTTCAAACTGCTAGGTTGGCAGGAGCTGGGGCTAACAGCGGGCCCTCATTCCGATCCTGGGATTTGAACCAGGGACCTTTTGGTCTGCAAGTTCAGCAGCTCAGCGCTTTAACACACTGTGCCACCAGGGGATTAACAATGTGATAAAGTGTTTCTACGTTTCCTGTTCACCTTCTTTACAAGTTCATTCTCCTAACATGTTTATTTTTTCTCCCACCTCCCCCCGCCCCCAGCCACATTTTCCTCTATATCTTTATCTTTAACCAGGAACACAACTTTTTAAATCTTTGTGCAATATCTATGCTGGTTTCTCCTTCTTCTACTCATTTCAAATAAATTGCCAATTTCTCTTTAATTACAAAAAATGTTTGGGATAAAATAATTAGAAAAATCAAGAAACATCAAATAATAATTCTACTGGCAAGATAACAACAATGGGAATATAAGAAACTGGAGGAGAAGAACTAAAGATATTGTCGTGGCTTGTGAAGAATCTGATGCTTCAGAGGATGAGGAAGGGGATTTTGTGGGGTTTCAGGAGGGGTTTTGGGGGATGGAAGTGGCATGGAGAGATGTGTTAGTGATCCTGGGAGTTCTCAGGATCTTAGAGAAAGTAAAATCTGTTCCTATGAGAATCTGCCAGAGTTTGCTCCTGAGAGAAATGGGGGAGTGTGAGTCTTCTCCTAGGTCAGAATGGCTACAGCTGCGCCACAAGAATGTGAAAGAAAGACAGACTCGCTTTTCCCAGCAACTTCGAGATAAGTAGAGGAAAAACAGGTGTATGAGAAGTGCTGTCATGTTTTACGTGGGCTTCAAGCATACAGCTCTTTGTGAGAACAACGTTGCCGTCAAGTGGATGCAACTCCTAAATTCTATGGCCTTGCTCCAAGTGTCCAAGTTTCTGGATTGTATGTCTTGTTCATGTTTTCTTGGTTAAGTTTCAAGTTTCTTGATTATAATTCATGTTCAGGTCTTCATTGCTTTTGGTCTGGGTTATGCTCTGTTTTTGTTCCCAAGTTCTGGATATAATTTTGATCAAGTGTATGGATTTTGCCTTGTTTCCTTGCATCACCTCAAAGTGCAGTTTCAAGTTTTTGCAGTCCTGTGATTTGGTTCATAAAACTGAATGTCACCTATACTCAGCAACTGTGTGGTTTCTGGATTTGTCTTTTGGATTGTACTTTTTATTGTGCTTTTTCTTATCTTTTTATGTTTTTCTTAATAAACTTTACTTAGTGGATTCTCTCATCCCTGTGTGGTGTCTGGGTGAAAAGGTGTCCCACGGTTGGGATGCAACAGGTATCTTTTTCTTTATTTTGTACATTTTTGACCTGGACTGGGGTTTCTAAACATTACTCTCTCTGAGAAATATTAGTGTTGTTTAACCTTTGGACTGTTTCTTCTCCTGTTTTGATAATTAATATTATAAGGATTTAAATACAGTAGAGTCTCACTTATCCAACACTTGCTTATCCAACATTCTGGTTTATCCAACGCATTTTTGTAGACAATGTTTTCAATACATCATGATATTTTGGTACTAAATTTGTAAATACAGTAATTACTACATAGCATTACCATGAATTGAACTACTTTTTCTGTCAAATTTGTTGTATAACATGATGTTTTGGCGCTTAATTTGTGAAATCATAATCTAATTTGATGTGCAATAGGCTTTTCCTTAATCCCTCCTTATTATCCAACATATTCGCTTATCCAACATTCTGCCAGCCCGTTTATGTTGGATAAGTGAGACTCTACTGTATATAAATAGGCTATAAATGCTGGAGAATATTGAAATATTTCCATTATACAATTAACCTGTTTGGTTTACCATCAACATTATATGGAGCCAATAGACAACTTTATTTTGTAATATAAAACCAAGTGTTTTTTAGATTTATAGTTAAATAAAGGAAAGATCTTACTTGAAAAAAGATCTAAGCAGATAATCTTGCACTGTGGAGCTGAAGGCTAAAAGTTCAGCTTTTGATATTTAATGCATTTTGATCAGAAATGTCTTTAAAAGGCGGGTGCGATCACTAGTGTGGTGAACTATTGGTGGTCTCAACCAGGGCAGAATAATGGAAGTAGAAAATGATGACTCAACACTTAGGTACATCTCATTGATACATCTGGTTATTCTGAGACTCCCATTAGCAGGGGTGAGAATCAGGTAGGCCACCAGATATTACTGACCAACATTCTCACCAGCCTTGGTGAACGGTACTGGGAGTTGCAGTCCAAGGGCTGGAGGGCTGCAGAATTCTTCTCCTTGACTAACATGACCTTCAAGAGAAGACTTTCTGCAATTTTAGAAATTTGTAGACTGAAAGAAAATTTCATTGAAGTAGACAGTACTTATTTGAGACAAAATGATCTCACTCCCCACCCTATAGCTACGCTCTTCGATTCCATTTTAAAACATATATTTCTTGAAGATCTCCAGTGACACTTAAGATCACATCATGCAGAAGTAAATTATCTCTTCTTGCAATATATATGAGAAAACTGTAACTGCATTCATGACTGCGCTGAATCTGTGGAAGGCTAAACTCCATGCCTTCAGATCTGTCAATCTGAATTGGCACAGTGATAAATTTGCTTGACAAACAGAAAATCATTTCAAGCCACAGCCTGAATCAAGGATATACGAGAAGCTATAATAATGTGAGAGCTGAATTGCAAAACCAGCGGCATTGTCACTTAATGCTCTGCCTTCCTTGGCTCTGATGTTATCGTCTTCGGGGTTTACAGGATGCAAGTTCTCTTATCTTCTTATCTTATATTTTTCCTTCCTCTTTTTCTGTATATATCCTCTGTATACATTCTACCGTACTATAAAAATAAAAACCAACAACACACACACAGCAGGCGCAATAAGGTTGGGGCTCCCTTTTCTGGAAATCTAAAATCTGAAAGACTCCAAAACCAAAACTTTTTGCTGCCCCCAACACTTCCATCTTTGAAGAAAAGGGGCTAGTAACACATCCAAGGCCCACTGCATTCTCCTTCTGCCTGTCCAATGTGTGTGCCAGGGTGGGCACCCTGTTAATGGGACACAAAAGGCAAGTGCGCTGTAGATTTCCTGAGCAGTCAGAGCTTTCCAACATTTCCTGAGCCCAAGGCACTTTCCCCTACCTTGACATCTGCTTTTTACAGATGTGTTGTGTAAATTAATCCATAGGACCGAAACTCCCCTCTTCTCTTCCCCTTAACATTTCTGATAGTGATGGAACAAAAGCTCCTTGAAGAAAAACTCAGTAGGTGCTGGATGTGTAGCTAGCCCTCTTTCCCATACAGTGTTCCCTCACTACTTCACGGTTCACTTTTTGTGGATTCGCTGTTTCGCGGTTTTTCAATAAACTCTAAAAGACTATTATAAATCATAAAAAATTACAATTTACAGCCTAAGGAAGGGAGGAAGGAAAAGCCAAAGGGAGAGAAAAGGAGCCCAAGCGGCAACGGGAGGAGAAGGAGCCAATTTATCAACACACAATTGGTTGATAAAGACTTAAAATAGTGTATAACTACTAAAATATTGAAATAAATATAGTGTCCCTACTTCGCGGATTTTCACTTATTGCGGGTGGTCCTGGAACCTAACCCCAGCGATAAGTGAGGGAACACTGTATATCCCCTGTTCAATGTGTGTGTACAAATTCCAGTAGGAAGATGCAGTATTGTCTTAATTCCTCAGTTGATCCTGTTGGCTCTGCAGTTTGTCTTGAATAATACTATGTAACAAAATTTGAAAAAAAAATCTGTTCCTGGTTATAAAAGTCATTTTCTAATTGTTTCTATCATAAAAGCAATGATTTTTTTTAATTAAACTCCAAAAACTTTGTTTTTGCACGATATCCTGCGGCACATTTTGCTTTAGTTCTTCAATGAATATCTGATACAGTCTCAAGTAATTCAACATAGTTTGTGGCAGCCACAAAAATGAAGTTTCTGGAATATAACACCTGCTTTCAAAGTAAGTACCGCACAATTTGGAGCGAAATGTGCTGCAGGATGTTCAGCAAAAACAAAGTTTTTTGCAGTTTAATAAACTTTCCCCATGTTTTTATGATAGAACCAATTAGAAAATGACATTTATAACCTAGGAACAATAACTGTGTTACATAGTGTAATCCATGCTTGATGTATATTAGATTCACAGTTGAGATGAGCCCAAATACTAATGATCTATGGTGTGATGCCTCATGGGCCTTGTAGTCCTGTTCCTAGTACTATTGTGGCAGATGAAGATGAAAACATGGGGTTTTCGCCGGTTCAACAAGAGCTGGAGTCTCTTCACCTGCTGGATGTTGACGTTTGCCCTCAAGAATTCAGTAAACCAGGCCTTGGGCAGTACTCCCCTCCGTTTCCCAGGAAGGAATCTTATTCTAAAGACAGGGGAGTCGGAGAAGCTAGTCGGAGAAGTCTAAGAATCGCTGCCAAACAAATGGCTGATTAGGTCTGCTTCCCTTGGGAAATTCTAAGGAGTCTTGCATCTGGACAGAGTTGGGTTTCGCTTCTCGTTCTCTAGGGAAAGAGATTGTTGGCGGGAAACGAGACCCAATATAGGGGTTTGGCGCGAGAGATTCCTTGCGGAGTCAATTGATCAGCTTCAGGAGAGAGATCGTGTGTGGACTTCGTAATCCCAGTTCCTTGCTTCCCGGATCGAGTTTCAAGCCTTGCCCAGCCTTGCTGTTTAACCACGGACCCTGCTCCATGCTTCACGTTTTGCCTTGTCTCCAGTCTCGGACCTAGCCAAGAATCAAGTTTATTTCCAGCCTTGTTGTCAAGTTTCAATGGACTTCTAAGACTCTGACATTTCCCCACACTATTGCTTGGCAAGTGTGTGTGTTTCGGTCAAGTGGATTAAAACTTTGAACTCTAATATCATTTATTGGACAATACATTTTTGGACTATATTTCACCTCTTTTGAAAGGTCTGTTTCTGAACTATATTCTTCACTTGTTTTTATTGATTTTATATATTTCTTTAATAAAGATATTAGATAGAGACTGGCCTCTGTGTAAGGTTATTGGTGCCCAGCTGCCAGGGTTCTGACATATGGCATGAAACAGTTGCCATAGCATGTGTGTATAGCATAACTGTAGAAAGATTTGGCAGTGTTGTATTTTGGAGTCTGTTAACTATGAACCCACCTGTCATGTATTCAAACAAGGTTTTGTGTGGTGCACAGAACTCAGTTTTTGTGGCCTCAAAGAGCGTGCGGTTAGCATGGATGTTTGGTGTGGAATATAGAGACAATATGGGAGGGTCATAGTTAACATAGTGAGAAACAGTGTGGTGTAGTGGTTTACTGCTGTAGTTTGCTTTACTTCTCGGTATGGAAACCTGCTGGGTGACCTTGGTTGTGTCACACTCTCAGACCCAGAACACCCCATGATAGTCCTTCGGGTTGCCATCAATCGGAAATGACAGAAGGCACACGACAACAACCACAGTTAACACAGTGTCAGCTTACACACCAGTACTATGCATAGGTACAAAATGATTGCTTATAAAGGTGCACAGTGCCAATTAATGGAGCAATTCTTTATCACAAGAATCCTGCTGGAGGATTAACTGGAGATAGAAAACCACGGAAATCATTTACCTTGAAGCTGCCAGCAGGAAGGTTTCCAGACTGCCTTTTTGGTTACTACAGGGAACTAATTATTTAAGGCACATCACCACTTCGCTTTCCCCTTCTCTTTTTGTGCGGCCCAGCTCTTTGTTATATTTCTATTTTCTGCCATTATCTCCACAGCACTGTCTCTCAGATGACAGCTTTCAGCGTATTCCCCCCAGACTTCATTATTCTAAAAGGGAGTAGGGAAACATTTTGCTAGATCTTCCTTGGTATGTGGAGGGAAACGCATAGTCTGAGCCAAAAAAAACAAAAACATACTTAAGCAGAGCAATTGAGCAAAACGGAACAATGATGATACCGGAAAATATTAAACTGGGAAAATGACATTACAGTAAGTGACTTTGTAAACAAAATTAGTGAACTATTTAAAAATGGTACCATTAACATAACTGTCAGGAAAAGATAAGTTTCCAGAACTCTAGTTTAACATCATTGCAGTAAAATGCTCAGTTTTACAGTATATGGCTGGGAACTGACTATTAGGGTTGTGCACGGATCCCTTTTTCAAAACGGGATCCGGATGTTTTAGCTGTTTTGGCCCTTTCGGCCAGCCATAATGGTATGGGCGCAGTAATCATCTTTTTTCCAGCCATAACAGACCACGCAGCTGCTGTCCTTGGCTACTTTTGGTTTCATTTGGCTACACATGGCGAGCGGAGAGCCATGCACCCACATGAAGTTTCTCTGTGAGCCTTGTCTGTTGAGCCAATCAGGACAGAAGAAAGCCATGACGTGCCTTTCAGCCAAGCTGGGCCTCCATTTTTCTATTTGTGGTCTAGTCCGTTGCTGATCTAATTTTGCAGTGCCTCTTGCAGCTCTGCATTGCTTGGCTTGTTTTTTTTTTACTCCAATAGCAATAAATAAAAGTTTGCTTTCTACACACTTAAGGAACTGGCACCAATGGTGCCCTTCCTTTATTCCTTTATTCCTTTATTCCTTTATTCCTTTATTTATGGGATAGAGGTATCATGCCATTTCTAAAACTGCTATAAAATGAGGAGGTAATTTATATCTTTTTAAAAGAATGGCGGTGGTGTGGCTCCCACTGAAATAAGTGTTTGTAAAGGATGCTTTAACTCAGTTTCATTGAAAGGGTGTTGAGGAGAAACAATGCCAGAATGGGTGTTTTCTTAAGTCTAATGCCTTAAACCTAGGTCTTATTGAAGGATATAAGGGGAAAGGATCCCAGAAAGGGTGGTTTCCTAAGTTTGATGTCTTACCACCTCATCACACGGCCACTGGAGTTGCTCCACTTCGTTTGTGGGGAGGGAGACATGGGGAACCGATTTTAACCCCATATGAAGAGGTAGTTAAATCCAGTTCTAGTTGAAGTATATGAGGAGAAAAAAATGATAGAAAGAGGAGCCTGTGAAGTTACACCATTGCCACCATTGCCATCTCCCCGGATCTTTCAGCTGTTGAATCCAGTAACAGAATGTTGCCCACCAGAATTCAGAACACTCATGAAAAACGGATCAGGGTGGCCACTGAAATCTGGACACCAAAAACGGTGCAGGGTTTAACTGCATTGCAAACCCCTACAGACTATATCTTTTATGGTTTTGTTTTTAATTGTATTACTAATTTATCTGTATGCATATTGTGTTTTAATCAAGATTTTGTTTTTAATCAGCATTTGGCTATGGCTACCAATCCCCAATGGGTAATACACATAAAACGGTAATATGCATAAAGTAAAATAATGGTATTTACAATAGATCAAGATGAGAAATTCAAATAATTACATATTACTATAATAATGAGTAAAAGATAAGACAGGACTATTTTAAACAGTTGCCTGTAAAACATGTAGAAAACAAACAGAATGAAAGGTTTCTTGCTATGAAAAGGACCACTAGATCCCCTGCCCTATTTGAAATGCAGAAAATGGCTTTTGTTGGGGTGTTTAGGGAAATTAAGGGGCCATTATAATATGCAGTTAATCATGGATTTTTTTGCCCTTTGAGGTTTTATTTTGTTCACATTTTAAACATCTGTTCATGAGTAGAAAGTGGAAAAAGTAATTCTTTTGACTATAATCCTCAGAGTCCCAACTGCTAGAATCCAGCAAACAGCAAGGACACCAGCAAGGCTGGCTGAGCGATTCTGGAAATAGTTGTCCAAAAAAAGGGGAAAAAAAGAGCATTACAAGATATTTTTGTACATACAAGGTAATATATACACAATTTTAGTAGCACACACAATAGTCATATTTCTCTTTTTAGCTTTTGTGGTATTCCCTTCTCCCCTCTGTAGTGACCAAATCCACCAAATCCACCCTGTCGTATCTCTGTAGTTAGATGCAAAATGATGAATTACAGCATCCACTGAGACCTCTGGAAGACCTAGTGGACTTCAGCAGAGAAAATTTCACATCTGGCTGCAGATACGTAGGGTACATCTAGATTGTAGAATTAATGCACTTTAACTGCTATGGCTCAGTAGCTTTATTAGTTTTATAGGTTCTTTGGCTTTCTCTGTTATAGAGTGCTGGTGCTTCACCAAACTATAAATCTCAAAATTCCATAGCATTCAGCCATGGCAGTTAAAGTAGTATCACACTGCATTAATTCTACAGTGTAAAGCAGTGATGTCAAACTAATTTTCATCACGGGCCACCTTAGCTTTATGTTTGCCTTCAGAGGGCCGTTGAATCAATGGACGGTGAATCCATGGATACAGAGGGCCAACTCTCTCTCTCTCTCTCTCTCTCTCTCTCTATATATATATATATATATATACATACACACACACACACACACACACACACACACTAGCTGTGCCCAGCCATGCATTGCTGTGACTTATGGAAATCATTTCTTGGGCAGGTGGAATAGCAGTGAATAGCCTTGCAGTCTCAAAGCCTTGCAGTTTTCTTCTTATGCAAATCCTTGTTTGGTGAGCTGGAATACAATGGAATAGGCTTGCTGCTTAGAGGGTTGGGTACTTGCATTCTAGGGAAATAATTTTTTGGGCTGCTAGAATTGCACTGAATAGCCTCGCTGCTTCAAAGCCTGGCCGCTTTCTACATAGGGGCATCCTTTGTTGGCCAGGTTGAATGGGATGGTGTAGCCTTGTGGCTTCAAAGTCTGGGGGTTTTCTATCTAGAGGAAATCTTGGTTGGCCAAGTTGAACAGCACTGAATAGTCTCAGTGTGGCAAGTAGGAATGTGTACTCAAGATAATTCAGTTCAAAGCAGATACTGTATCTGGGTTACATAGGTGTGTGGAAGGGCCCTGAGTCTACACTGCCATATAATCCAGTTCAAATCAGATAATCTGTATTTTATAGGCAGTGTGGAAGAGGCCTGAGTGAAGAGGCCCTGGGCGCCATTCTGGCTGAGTGGGTTGCTAGGAGACGAAGTGGGCGGAACCTACCCTTCTAACTGCCAGCAAGGGAAAAAAACAGTTCTTCCTCTTCCTCTAATTTATTGCTTTATTTTTCTGTGTATTTTTTAGTTTGAAAGACATAGATTGGATGACTATGTCTTTTGTGGCCAAATTTGGTGTGATTTAGCTCAGTGGTTTTGTTGTTTACTCCATAATAAAATGTCACATTACACACACACACACACACACATATATGTAACATTACATAGTGGTCAGTTCTCTTTAGTTTTTACCCAACTAGGGTCCCCAGATGTGATTGAATGACAACTTTTGACTATCTGCCATGTGAGCTGAGGATAAAGGGAATTGGGGTTCTGAGATTGGGAAAAGGTTAAAGGACATTTTAAAGTCAGACATCATATTCTCAAGCGTTGTGCTCATAGTATCCTGACTAAACAGAACAAATTGTAGCCTTCCAGATGTTCCTGTATCACAGCTCCCATCAGCTCAAGTCATGATTTCTAATGATGGAGGAATACAGGAGTTGTAGTCCAGCAACTGAAGGGCCTTGACTTTGACAAATGTGGTGTAGATGCACACCCATAGTGAGGCATGAATTGGCTGACAACGGGGAATGCAGTACGTTCCAAATAAATGGCCAGCTGTGGTGTAGTTCTTCATGCAGAAATACCGTTATGCTAAGCTGTACAGGGTAATGGCCATAGTGTTTATTTAGATTCAACAAGGAAAGTCATGGACAAAGTCAACAGTAACAACAAA
The DNA here is from genome assembly GCF_035594765.1 of Anolis carolinensis. Lineage (NCBI taxonomy): Eukaryota > Metazoa > Chordata > Lepidosauria > Squamata > Anolidae > Anolis > Anolis carolinensis. The sequence goes on from NC_085845.1 coordinate 81,580,495, forward strand.
TGTGTATACATGGACTGATTGTTATTTAATAGGATGGCAAATTTAGTCACATATTCCCCCAATAGCAATTTGAAGTGGAATGATCCAGACTCAGATTTGATATTACGTCGGCTGTTTGTGAGAACCAGACTGATGTTTGTCTAGGTTGTCCTATAATATTTGCATGCTAAGTGGCTATATTATGTTGTGATTAAAAATGAAGCTAAAGAGAAGAGCATCTGTGGTATTTCAGATCCAGTTCTCTCCTTCCTCCAAGTTAGAGAGCTTCCTTTGAAATAGCCGTCCTGTTATATGCAGTTATCAAATAAGGATAGTCCAAGATTAATTCCTTTTGGGGGTGTATTCATTATAATTGACAAGCTTTAGATCAGCAATAAATGCCAGGGCCAATGTACTAGCCTTACAGGGTAATCCTAACCCCCAAATGTCTATTACTGATTCATAGAGGCCAAAGTTAGGATAGCCCTAAGTAATCTCCAGCATCCCTAGCCTGAAAGGAGTTTAGATTCAATCTAGGTAGAGGCTGATGGAGTTCAACCTCACATTGCCCAAATATGCAGTCCTCAATAAGGAGTAGTTAGATAGCTTTAAAATAGGCCGAGGGTTTCCCTTCCCCCATGTCACCTGTATGACAGTTGGAACGTACAGTAGAGTCTCACTTATCCAACCTTCGTTTATCCAACGTTCTGCATTATCCGACGCACTTTGCCTTTTAGTAGTCAATATTTTTGTAGTCAATTTTTAATACATTGTGAAGTTTTGGTGTTAAATGCATAAATACAGTAATGGCTACATAACATTATCGTGTGCTGAACTGCTTTTTTTCTGTCCATTTGTTGTAAAACATGATGTTTTTGGTGCTTAATTTTTAAAATCATAATGTAATTTGACATTTAATAGGCTTTTCCTTAATCCTTATTATCCAATATTTTCACTTATCCAACATTCTGCCAGCCCATTTAGGTTGGATAAGCGAGACTCTAGTGTATCTAATTTCTTCTCTCCTCTCTGTTTCTACTCTCATTCTGCTTGGTTGTGTCGAATGGATACTTTTCTACTGCAAGCCTTGACTTCTACTTTTGCATCTGAGTGTGTGCTATGTGTGAGATCTCTTTCTGCTTGTGTGTCAGGAGAGATGTAGTGAATTGAGATTTTTCCCTCTCTTTTGAACCCTAGAAGAGATGGAGTTATAGAGCAGCTAGGATCCAGCGCTTTACTATGAAGAAATGTAGATATGTTTTTGTAAACAAACCTTATATAATCTTAAATATTGACCTCTGGATCTTTTCCTCCTAAGCTCTAAATACTTTACAGCCACATGGTACTTCATGCTCTGCTTTCTGTGAGCTGAATGCTCAACCATAAATATCCTGTGCTTTTATATTTTCTGATGTATTTTAGGGTAGTTTTCCCTAACATAAAGAAAATCCAAACAGAGGCCATTCTACTTCTTGGCCATGTGGGAGTCGGGGACAAGGGGCAATAAAACACAGGCATTTAAATTTTAATTCTATTAACAACACAAAAGTAACTTAGCTTGAGATCCAGGCTACCTGTCTTCTGTGAACAGCTCTTTCCTAGAGTCAACATAACTTCAGCTTGTCTTGTCTCACCTGAACTGATCCTCAACCATTTCTGTATCTTTGTGCTGAACTCTTCATCTTTCAATGGATGTGGCTTTCACTCACAACTGTCTGCACAAAGAGCTTGCATGAGGTATGTTTTGTCTAAATGAGAAAACAGATGCCACAATTAAAAATGAAACACGACATGGTTATTTTGAGCCAACATCGTTACTATTAACTGACACAGTAGCTCCCGCCCTCCACCTTTTCTTGGAGTCAAAAATATGTGTGGTAGAAAAGCAATATTATATCCCTGCTGTTTATGAACGGCTTATGAATCACGACCAAACACTCCACCACCTGCACACCTAATTTGAACGGTGTTTAAAATATGATAAGTTCCATCAATTTTAATGTCACTAACTTCCTACGAAAACATTTTTTCCAGAGATATATGCTACCGAACAGGTGCAAAATAAATGGCTTTTAAAAAGGAAGCAAGATTTTGGTTTGCAAATCATATACTCCAGAGTGTAGTCCCTTCAAAACCAATGATCATGCTTTTTTTCTGTAGTGGATTCCTTCTTTTAATCTATCCTCTGCATATTTACTATGTGGTTATTAACAAACTACAACAAAAAACAATCCTAGACATTAAAACAATATTTTTTTCACTGTCATTACTGATCGTCTTGAAATTCAGAGGAAGCCAGAACAGGTTAAGCTTCCTTTACCCAAAATCCAGAACACTCCAAAATTGTCCACATGGGTGACTGAGATAGTGATACCTTTGCTTCCCGATGGTTCAACATACACAAACTTAATTTCATGCACAACATTGTTAAAAATATTGTGTATTTCAAGCTATATGTACAGTGTTCCCTCACTTATCATGGGGGTTAAGTTCCAATAAGTGAAAATCCGTGAAGTAGGGACGCTGTATATTTATACATTATTTTAGTAGTTATACACTATTTTAAGTCTTTATCAACCAATCGTGTGTTGATAAATTGCCTCCTTCTCCTCTCGTTGCCGCTTGGGCTCCTTTTCTCTCCCTTTGACTTCTCCTTCCTCCTTTCCTTAGGCTGTAAATTGTAATTTTTTATGATTTATAATATTCTTTTAGAGTTTATTGAAAAACCGCGAAACAGCAAATACGCAAAAAGTGGACCGCGAAGTAGTGAGGGAACACTGTATAATAAGGTGTATACGAAACATACATAATTTTTGTGTTCAGATTTGGGTCCAATCTCCTATATATCTAATTATGTCTATTTATGTAAATACAGGTATTCCAAAATCTGGGGGTGGGGGAATCCAAAATCCAAAACACTTTTGGTCCCAGAAATACTCAATTTGTACCAAGAGAAAGTCAAAGATCTTTCAAGGAGAAAAAAATTGGGTATGAGACACCTAGAACAAAATTAATTTTATTTGTGCAGAAGTGGGGAGCATAACAAATGGTACATATGGCAACCTTTCAAGTACATTCACAAAGTCCCTAGCTCACAAGCCAAGGTTAGTCATAGGTAAAGTTGTTACATACTTCTGTTTAGGCATAGTTATCTGAAGATGAGGAGACAGAAGGATCCAACTACTATCAAGATCGTAGTCTGACTGTCCTAGTAGTGATTATTTTAATAGGCAGCTGGGCAAGTGGTAATTTGCTGGCTATGGTTCCATGGAAATGCATGGTCAAACTGCAGTGGCGAATCCTATCCTCAAGTAGCTGGATTTGGTTCATGTTTCCATTGTATTTTGCCACTGGTGCTATTGTTCTTCCTACTGATTATTTGGTTGAATATGCATTTAGACACACGAAAATAAGCTGGTAGAAAGAGAGAAGGATCATATTACAGGTGAAAAGACTCAGTCAGGGAAACCAAAAGACCTGAATTTGTAGAATTTAAGCATAGTAAAGGTAAAGGTTTCCCCTGACATTAAGTCCAGTCGTGTCTGACTCTGGGGGTTGGTGCTCATCTCCATTTCTAAGCCGAAGAGCCTGCATTGTCCGTAGACACCTCCAAGGTCATGTGGCCGGCATGACTACATGGAGCGCATAATTAAGCATAATTGAGGATTATTGATAACATAGGATCTTGTAGGTCTCTCATGCATAGGGTTATCATATGGTCAGCTGACTTAGGGCTTCATCACACAGGACTTTTCCCCGTGTCCTAGGATGCTGCTGAGATGCAGCCAGGATGAAGCCCACTGGAGCCCATCACATGGCGCAGGGCTACTTCTGGTGGGACTCTGTCTTGGATCCATCTCAGCAGCATGGTCAGAAGCAGTCCTGAGAACATGGGTAACTATCTATGCTCGCATTCACTAAATTGGGGACAGCGTGGGAGGAAGCCAGGGGCAGCCGGAAAACGTTGTGTGAAAGTAAGGGGATGAAGTGATGCGCTATCTCACAGATTCCCCCGCTGTCCTTCGGGGGACCATCTGATGAAAATGTATCTAGCCTCTCTTTCACTCCACCCTTAAATGTTAAATAAAGAGTTGCAGGAAACTCTTGCATGTAGTGCAGGAGGGATACCTTAAAACCTGGCAAAAACACCATCCATGAGCAGAGATCCACTTCTCCTTAATATTCAGAAATCCCCCTTCACCCTGCCTCACAACTTACACCATACAAGTATTTCTAGAAAGTATCTCTGGAAGTAAGTTGGATACAACTCAGCAGTGTGCCCCTTCAACATCTTACTCTTATCCTTCTTCCCAGAATATGGCTTGCAATTTTAAATTTTAACATACACTCACACACATTTAATCTCTTTTTAGATAGCTTTCAATGTAATTTTTTGTGTGTCAGGAGCGACATGAGAAAGTTGCTTCTGGTGTGAGAGATTGTCCGTCTGCAAGGCCATTGCCCAGGGGATGCCCGGATGTTTGACAGAACATACAGATTCTATGCAACTACATTGGATTTGCAAACAACCTACATTTTCACTCATCATTCACACACATGCACATTCATTCATCTTCATGCATCCAAAGATTATCATATCCCTTTCTCATTCCTTGGAAAAGCACCTTCTAAGGCAAGGCCCTGCTTTCCCTGCAGCCTGCCAACACCTAGTGCAAAGAACTCAGGCAGGGGGGAATCCTTTGAAATCCCACCGCTGCCACCAATTTGTGGAGATGTCAGGAAGGGGAGAAATCTTTTTTAAAAAATCCTGCCTCTGATACCAATTGCGGAGATGTGAATGAGTTTTTTATTAATTATATTTATATTGTTATTATATGTTTTATATCCGCTTAATGGTTACAGTAACTTCTTTTTAGAGGCACTTGGACTAACAGTTGCTAAGCTGTGTTAAGATGTTTCAAACTTTAAAATTCCACTTCTTTCTTGACTGCTTTAACTGCAGTCACCCTGTGAATTTCAGTCACAGACTATCTGTTCCTTATCGGGAAACAGACTACCTTAAAATAAGCCACCAAACTTATTTTAAACTGACTCAAAATCAAACATTTGAGTCTCCCTGATTCTCCAACTGAGAATCAGTCTTCACTGTAATTCCTCCAATTAGACTACCTTAAAATAAATCACCAAACTTATTTTAAATTGACTCAAAATCAAACATTTGAGCCACCCTGATTCCTTCACTGAGGATCAGCCTTCTCTGCACCTCAGAAGGGCACAGACTGAACTCTTTTTAAAACATTCCCTCTTTTTTCTCCAAATGGCGGTTGGCTCCGCCCTCGTTACTATGGCAACCTGCCTCAGAATGCTGAGCTGGCTACCATCCCCCACACACTGGGAACTCTAATACTTACCCTTTCAAACATAGTTAAACATGACTTTTAAAACGCAGTTAAACATGACATCTGTAAACTAAAATATTCACACTTCTTTACACATAGTTCCAAAACGTCAAAATGCAAAAACTTCAAATCTCCAAAAATAATATAACTCCAAAATGCACTCTTTCCTCTTTCCTTGAGAAAAGGAGGTCCCAAAGTGACCAGACTCCTGCTGTCCCATAGAAGATCTGACATTCTCCAAAGTACACCATCTCTCTCCTTCCCAATGGAGCAGAGCATGGCGTGTGAGCCAGACTCCTCTGGATTGTCATAAGGTCACTTATATAGCAATATTTTGCTGATGTTGTCCACTAGTAGTAAATGAATGATAGATGTCTTCCATCCTGGCTCCATCTCAGTTTCCTGGACCAGATGTTGACTCTTCTTGATTGGTGTTAGCAAACACAAGCAGCTCTGTGTTGACTTCCTTCTTAACCTTCCTTAACTTGATGTAAACATTTCTCTCATCACTGTCACAGTTCTTATCACAGTTTACTAGGCACATGAACCATTTCACTTTTCACAAGCAACTTTTAAATACAATTCAGCAAGCAGGCAGTTAGTCCTTGCAGGTCTTAATGTTTTAGAATGGTGTCTCCAAAATGATTAGCTCTCATTCATTCCTTCCATACAGTTCATTCAAGCCATACATATTAAATCCATATTTAACAAATCTGCACATCATATTTTTGTGACAGAGACACAAAGAAGGCTCTCAGCAGGATATCTCCTTGTCATTTCCAAGATTAAAGCTCATCATATTTTTACAAGTCCCATCTGTCCTTTCCTTCTTTTTATAATTTTTATTTAAAAATTTATTAATCAAAATGTATAAGTATACATTCTTTTCTCTTTTTACAATATCTTATACAAAGGAATATGTTGTATTGTATACAATCAGACAGTAAAAAAATCAAACACATCTTTAAGCATATTTCTTATCAGTTTTTAACTTTTCCATTACAACTTTACTACATATCTCTCTACTACAACCTTTCATCTACTTATACAAATTATTATTATTATTATTATTATTATTATTATTATTATTATTATTACTTTCCCCCCCTCTTCCCCTTCCCCTTATTTTGTGCCCCCTTAACCAGGACCAACCAACTCATATTATCCTTTCCTTCTAAAATATATATTTTGGTCCAAAAGTGGCTATGCTGGCTGGGGAAATTGGACTTGTGTTCTCTAAAAGTAATTTTTCCAAGCTCTCTGTATTTTTTACATGCTAACATATGCATGTATTCACACATACTAAATGTAAAGACTCCACCTAGAATAGCCAGTGTGGTTTGTGAAGGTATGCAGACAAATTAATGATGTTCCTGTTTTTTTGTGCTAAGAAACCTGATTCAGGATAAAATTCAGCACCTTGGATAGCTCCACTCAACTAATACGAAAGTTATGAAATGCCAAGACAAAATGATCCGTCTCACCCCCTACTATTATCATTGGCTTGCATCCTGTACTGCAGTTATAGATAGATAACCCAGAACAATGGCTCCTTAGCTGTTCCATATTCATTTGTACTACATATTCATGACCAAGGTATTATTGGCATGATCGTAAAGGTATCTGAAATCCCTTAAACCTTAAACTCCAGGAGGTTACTTGAAACAAAGGAGGTCTGTTCTGCTGTCAATTGGGGTCCATAAGATGATGTTTCCATCCCTTTTCTCCCAACGGGTGACACTGAAATAATTAGAAGCAGGATCCCTGACACAATTTCTCATTGTATCAGTTAGTTACACTTTCATAACTAAGGACTTTATCTCACACTGTCCTCAACCCTTTCTAAATGCTTAGAATCCATTGAGGGAATGATGTATGATGGAGCTCATCCCACGATGCAGGGGGCTTCCTGTCAATGCACATCATGCTTCAATAGAGAAAGTCTGAAACAGTCCTAAAAAAGGGACGGGGGAAAAGACAGTCAGATATTGTCTTCTGGACTCGGGAACCAGGATATTCTCATAAATGGAGAAAACATCAGAAAACATGTGGGATGTCCAATTTGCCAATGTTGAATCGCTTTAGTGATGTGGAATAAGGGGCATTCCTGTGGACACTGACATTTCTCTCCTAAAATCCTGCTCATGACCCTGGCATGGTAATTTTTGAAAATAATGTAATAACTCAAAATACTGAAATGTCAAAATATGAGGGTTGAATGAAAAGTAATCCCTCCACCTTCATAACTCCTCAGCAGATGACAATACTGGTATGCGGCAGATACTGGCTTGTTCAGTAGACTCTCCTTTACAGTTCCATTTGGCGGGAAGCCTTAGCATTGAATGGTTGTGTTGTTAAAATGCAAAGTATGGAACCCTGCTCAGATGGCCGGTCAATGCGACTTAAGCAACATGCAGTCATTGAATTCTTGACAGCAGAAGGTGTCACCCCAAAGGAGAAAGGCGTCACCTTCATTCTCTTAATGCAAGAGGAGTTCCTGGCAAATTTCAAGTCTGTGCGCTTTCATTTCAGGCGTCAGCATCCTGGGTACCCATCATGCACAGATCTTCCAATAGCCAAGCAAAGCAGTAATGTGACCCACACGTTCTTGTGAAATACCGATTATGCTTGAAATTTCTCTCTGAGTGATATGACGATCATCCTGAATCAATCTGTCAACCTTTTGCTTATGAAACTCGGTGGTTGCTTTTACAGGACGTCTGACTCTTTGTTTGCCAGGCAAGTCAGATGTTCCCACCTCAACATCTGTAAACTTACTCGCCCAATGGAGCACAGTACTCACATCAAAACAATCACCATAAACAGCTTGTATTCTCCGATGAATCTCCTTTAGGGTGACACCTTTTGCCGTCAAGAATTCAATGACTGCACGTTGCTTAAGTCGCATTGACCGACCGTCTGCGCAGGGTTCCATACTTCGCACTTTAACAACACAACCGTTCAATGCTAAGGCTTCCTGCCAAATGGAACTATAGAGGAGAGTCTACTGAACAAGCCAGTACCTGCTGCATACCAGTATTGTCATCTGCTGAGGAGTTACGAAGGTGGAGGCATAACTTTTCATTCAACCCTCGTATATTTGTTTTTCCTATCTGTACTTCTAGCTTTTTAAGTTTTGAACTTATGCAATGGAGAGTACTAAGATTGAGAGGACAGCCCAGTATCCCCGGAGTGTTGTCTTTAAGATCAGTACCTTGGGTCTACTCCAGAGCAGCAGGATTGGAAAGAGGGAAAGCCCAATATGTCAGGAGGTTTTTCCCAAGGTTTTCTTTTTTTTTTAATGAATCGGGTGAGAATTAGACTCATTTGTGTGATAAATCTGAAAATGGATAATTTTGGGAGGAAAGGCAAGAAAGAACAACATGTGATAAGGAATGACAAATTTGACTATGTGTTTTGTAATGCTTTGGGACTAAATGCCATGGTGATATGACTCCCTCCCCGAAACATGGGATAAACTATGCTATGTAAGATTTCAGCCATTTTTTCAAATCACAACATTTGACCCTAGGAAAGGCAGATGTGGAGGGTGGTGGAGATGGTAGTAAAGAGAAAGTAAACACCTCGATCTTAGTTGTAGCCTCATTATGAATCAAACGGTGCCCTCCTGACTCCAATTTGCAGAGGAGAAGCAGCAAGTGGGCGTTGAAGACACAGTGTAGTTCTGACATCAGCCTCAAAGAAATCCACCAGATTTTTCAAAGAACATATTTTAAAGAAGCTCAACACGTCAGAGGTCTTATATGCTGTGTTTCTTGTAACTTGAAAATCTATGTTGCCACTCCCCCCTCCCCACAATAGAAACCTGCAGAAATATGGCAGCCTTTTCCTGGGGGGAGGGAGAGCAAAGACACACAACATTTCCTCCTCCGTGAAAACTGCATAGTATACAGCATTCTTATGCCCAATGGCGAAGTCACTTCTTCATGGTTAATTGGGGCTGTTCTGTGTGCAACGGCATGAAAATGAGCCAATTAAAATTCCAGGCAGATGCAGGGCATCCATTCCATGCTTCATAAAGTTCAGAGAAAGTGCCCTTGTTATCACTTGGTCACATTTTATGGGTCTGTGAGAAGTTGTGTGTGTGGTTTTTTTTGCGGGGGACAGGGATATAAATACTTGGTACAACTCGTTATTTCACAACAGTCCTTTTCAGATTAAATTGTAAAAATAATGCAGTTGTTTTAGCTAAGCAGAACCAGTCAGTATGAATGTTGGAGGAATTTTTCATCTAAGGTGCTGGGGCTGTGTCTGTGTGGGGCACGAAGGTGCTGCAAACCCCAAATGAGATAATAATAATAATAACTTTATTTTTATAACCTGCCTTCATCTCCCTGAAGGGACTCGGAGAGGCTAACATGGGGACCAAGCCCAAGGGTCAACAGTTAAAATTAAAACCACAACAGTATAATTAAAACAGAACAATACAATGAAACATCACAACGTCGTACATCAACAGGCATCATGGCAAAAATGGGGCAATTAGAGTTACAAGGGAGGGCATGTGCAAAACACAAGACTGAAGAATTAGGGATGGGAGTAAAGTGTTGGAGATCAGGGCAGTAAACAATAGGGACTGGGCGGTAGCGATTTCAACCAATCTATTGTTCAAAAGCACGTTGGTACATCAGTGTCTTCAGACCTTTGCAGAATGTGGACAGGGTGGGGGTTCCCTGGGGGGAGAGTTCCTGTTACACCCCAAGGCCGCGAGGGCACCCTGAAAACCACATTGGAGCCAGTAGCACAAGCGAAGCAGTTTATTGAGGAATATATATATATATATATGCAAGCAAGTAGCATAAAGTCAATATAAAGAATAGTCCAAAGTTTAAAGTCTTTAACTGTTCAAAACAAGTCCAGTAAAGTCTCTCAATTGTAATCCGCAAATGGAACTCGTTAGTTCCAACAAGAAGTCAGAGTTAGTCCATAAATGCCGTCCAAACAGAGTCAGCCAGAAGTTGCAAGGAACAGGGACAGGACGCTGTAAATCCACAAACTGTAATCCACATGAGAAACAGCCACTGAGAAATTGTGGAATCGAGGTTAGCAAGGCAAGGTTTACCGAGAGTCACAAGGCACAAACACAACTTGGAGATCCCGAAACCAGGCACGGGAACAAGGCAGGGAACAAGGCAAGGAGCAAGATACTGGAACATAGAGTCCTCTCCCAAGGATAGCAAAGTTGACATTGCAAACAGAGCAGGGAGAGAGGCACCTTTAAGGAGTTCTCAAGGCTACAAGTCAATGAGAGTTGGGACGCGCAAAACTTCACATGGGAAAGTTAGTCATTAATGCGCCTGAGAGCCAACCTTCGACTCTGTCTCACCCCCTCCCTTTGACTTCTTTCCTTCGCAAAAGATTCCCTCTGATTAAAAGCGGTATCCTTCTCTGCGTCAACAACATCTGGTAAAACCAACCTTGACTGAGGATCGGAATGTTCGCCAATTAGTGGATTCCTTGGCTCTGCAACTTCAGGCACCTGCAAAGACATTGGGCTTTGATCCAAGTCCTGGATGGGTCCAAAATCTGAATCAGATTCTGAATCAAACTCTAACTCCTGCTGAAGAACAGGCTGTGACAGCTGAGTTACAACAATTCCAGAGTCAGGGGGACACCACTGAGAAGGCCCTCTCCCTTGTCCCCACCAACCGTGCTTGTGACAGTGGTGGAAGCACGAAGAGGGCCTCCCTGGAAGATCTAAGTGCTTGCAACGGTTCGTAGGGGGAGATACGGTCGCAAAGATAAGCAGGACCCGCACCGTTAAGGGCTTTGTAGATCATAACCTACAAAATTTTATTTTGGTTCCTCAATTGTCTAGTATTGAAGTATCTTAAAACTTCATCCAATTATTTAGAAATACAGTTTAGGCATCCAAACAAAAGGGACAGACAGAGGGGCAGAAAAATATGGCAAATAGAAAAATTCTCTGTGTTAACAGTTTTCATTGACTCATTTTCGGCAATGTTAGAAATATGGGGACTGAAGGGAAAGAGCATTTGAGCATAAAATTTCCAATTTAGTCAGCAGCTCCTTCATCCCACTCCGAAATATCCTTGCAAATGTGTGAGCTCTATTTGCAACAATTACAAACACATCTATTAGCAAGTTAAAATCTCCATCACCACTGGCTTTTGTCCCTTCTCTTTCTCTGCTAGTATATTGCCCACATAAAATAAAAAGAAAGAACATGTGTATCTTAATGCATGTGTGCATGCATATCATTATTTTAAATCAATTCCCTCTCCCCAATAAATTCCCTGTTGCTAGGGCATCCAAGTGCATCCCACACTTGCTTGCTATGCAAATATGGTTACCATGATGGTCAGACTGATAAATGAATCACAATTCAGTAAAAATACGATATTATGGAGCAATTATTGTGTGCTCATTTTGTAACATGGCAGGGTCTGAACTCGAAGTCATTCCTTTAAACTCAAAATCCTGGGAGAGGCAATTTTTTGACAACTGGACATGATTACTCAATGTAAATTGAATTGTTAAGAGAATGCTCTTATTATCATATCATGCAGTCCATGAGATTGTATGGGCACAGTTCTTTTATCAGACATATTTTCTAATGAAGTTATATAGTATTGAATCACTTCTGTACAATGGAGGTAAGATGCTATTTTCCTCCATGGATACAGTTAGATATGGCTTCCATTTGTCCAAAATGGCATCTCTGAAAAAAAGTGAAACATCTATACACATAATAAAAGTGAAAATGTGTATGTGTATATCTGTAGGAGGTGTCCACAGACAACCTCCTGCCACAATAAACAGCTATAGTTCTCACTGAGCAGGAGACATCCATGGCCCTCCCTCCACTGACATGCAGATTATAGTGAATGCCATGAACATGTAGCCCAAACCCTGTCAGTATCCTCTACAAACACCATTTTGCCCCCCACCCAAGTGAAGGCTTTTATACCAGGACAATTTCATCCTAGATATTCTGTTTTTCCTCCAGAATGGGGATCCCAGGGTTCCTTAATTTACATGACCCCACCCACTGCCTCTACCTTAACCCTTTCCTATGGCACACAGTTAACAGAGGAATTGATCAGCAACTGAACAAGAGTTTTGGAGAGATTTCAACATGATTTACAAGAGTTATACTTGACCTACATCCAGAGAGCACTGTTAACGTAACCAATGATGGGTCTGGACCAAACCTGCCATGGATGATGGGACTTGCAGTACCTTCACTGATATTCTGATCCCTACCAGCAATGGACTGGGATCGAACTTGGCACAGAGAAACCCCATGACCAACTGAACATACTGAACGGGTTTAGGGGAATGGACTTTGGTTTTGGGAGTTGTAGTTCACCTGCGTCCGGAAAGCACTGAACCCAGCTGATGCCAGATCTGGACCAAACTTGGCACACAGATCCAACATGGCCAAGTGGGAATACAGGCCTGGTTTGTAGGTGACTGACCTCAGATGCGAGCTGTAGTTCACCCTTATCCAAACAGCACTGAATCCAGCCAACAACAGATCTGGACCAAACTTCAGTGATATTACCTAACATCCCAATACAAACAATGACTTCTATAAACCTGGGCACCGCCGGGTCCCCAAGCTAGTTGGGAATAAGCTGAGTGCTAATGCTGGACTCAGCTGTAGCAGAGCTGACATGTACGTTTTGCCAGAACACTTGTTATCTTCAAAGATGCAGCTTTCTCCATTCCATCAATGCTTGTTTGTAGAGGTGTGCAAAAAAATTGGGTGAGTCCGAATTTATAAGAAAATCAGAAGTTTTGTAAGTCGGATGCCATTTTGAAGCATTTACATGGCCCTCGCCAAAAACTGAGATATTGAAACTGACCCCATTCTTTTTAGTTTAAATTTTGTAAAGCTTGGAAGGGTCCCAAGTCAGTTTCATTCAGTGGAAGGCAAGAAAGCAAGGTAAGCTAGTGATAGGATGCATAAGGAAAGCTAACTGCCTCCTTGGCCATCTCTCTCCCTGTAAATTAAGGAGGACTTGACTTAATGGTTTCTCGGCATGAAGACAGGGAGCATTGCATTTTGGGAACAGCATGGAACTTGGGAAATGTAGTTTGGGAAGGGGAGTAGCCCTATGCCAAAGAATTCAAATGGCTCTGCCCTATACTACATTTCCCAGTATGCATCAGAATCAGAAAGCTCCAATCAGGAGAGGAGAGGAGAGGAGAGGAGAGGAGAGGAGAGAGAGAGAGAGAGAGAGAGAGAGAGAGAGATTTATCCCTCTCTAAACAGTAGGTTTTTATCAGAACTTAAAAAAATCCCTAAAATGAGCAGATATGAGTATTTCTGAAAGTTGGTGAGAATGATCCCCTGTTATCTTGTGCTAGCTCTTGTAGTTTTTTTTTTAAATGTTGTTTATAAAAACTTTGAAAATTTCCCAAAAATCTGTGGATAAGTGAAACATTATGAAATTTTCACTCCAATAACTTTAAAAATGAGGGAGATAGGAGCCCCTGAAATTTCCACATTTATAGTAATTTAATTATGTGCATGTGCAATTACTATAACAAAATAGTAATGTCACTAAGTATACTTTAGAAATGCTTTAGAAATGCCAGTGCCCCCCAGTTTTCTAAGTACTTTTGAACCATTTTTAATGGATTGCACGTGCCTACTTGTTTGTTTGTTTATCTGTCTTCTTCAAATATTGGGATCCAAGGTAGCTTACAACGGTTAAAGAACATCCAGTTAAGAACACTTACAAAAAGAAAAAAACATATTTACAAGTTATTAAAATAAAATTTCAAGATAGGCAGAATTACCACTTTTTCAAATACATGAAGATGAAAGATCAAATTAAAGGATAAAATATCAGCAGGACAACATGCTATAAAACAGCATACCATTAAGATCCCTCACATCTAAGTCTTCAAAAGCTAGTCCAAACAGTAAAGTTTTTACATGCCAACAGACTGACAATAAGAAAAGGAGACATATTAACTTGCTTAGAGAGTGTTTTCCAAAGCCTAGGAACAGAGATTGAGAAGACCTTGCTTTGGGCTCCTGTTGAATAAAACTGAGATCATGGGACTGAGAGAAGGACCTCCCTTGAAGATCTTAGAGCTGGTTCATGTTGGTAATGACAGTACTATTCCTACAGCTGAATCTAGGAAAGATGCCATCTCAAATCTTTCTTTAATCCCTGAAGAAAGATGGGCCAGTCAAGGAGTATACTACTACCCCTGGATCGGTGGGGGATACATTCCTGAACTTACCATGGAAACAGGAAACTATTTATAATAGCAAACCCTATTGAAATGAATGACTTCTGCTGGAAGTTACCATAAGAGTCACCCTGAAGGACCTAGGACCATCTCTGGGTCCTTTAGAGCAGTGGTTCTCAACCTGGGATCCCCAGATGTTTTTGGCTTATTACTCCCAGAACTCCCAGCCAGCTTACCAAAAATAAGGCCAAAAATATCTGGGGATCCCAGGTTGAGAACCACTGCTTTAGACCAACTCTATAGTAACCTCCAGCTGAAGCATACCATAGAACAAGCATGGGCAAACTTCAGCCCTCCAGGTCTTAAACTTCAACTCACATAATCCCTAAGAGCCAGTAAACTGGCTGGGATTTATGGGAGTTGAACTCCAAAATACCTGGAGGGCCAATGTTTGCCCATGCCAGTCATAGAATCACCCAGAAGACCTAAAAATGCTTAGAAAAGGATGTGTTCTGTCAAATGCAGGTAGATGAAAACAGGGGTACTAAGGGATCATATTGTATAGGCAAATCACATGAGACAGACATTACTTATTTCACGCGATCTACCACTTAAGACAACGGGCTTGGTGTGTTTCGTGAGAGATCCATGTCTATGGTCAATAGTAGTCAAGTCAAGTTCACTTTATTACATTCAGTGACCAGTGTGAGAGAAGACGGACATAGTCCCATACAAGCATATCAGAGTTAAGGGTGAAGAGATTTAAAACTTTAAAATGGTAGGGAAAGACACTGAGAAGTTCAGATCACAATGTCACATTTCTTCTGTATATTTCCAGAGAAAGTCTGTCAACTATAACACTAATGAAACCTGCACTGGAAAATGGTACCAAAAGCTGTGAAGCTTAATGCCAGAAAACTGAGATCTTGGCACAATTATATTAGCTGTTGGGCAATGGAGGTCACATATTAGAAATAGGCTGGTGGTTGTTTTTAACTTTTTGTTCAGATGAGCTGCCGTATAAGCTTAAAATAAACCCACAAAACCCTGGAAATGTCTCACTTATTTTCCAATTTACACCTATGAGACATTGCACAGAGGTTCAAAAGTCCTCCACAGCCACTGTGTTAATGACTTTCTTTGTGAAAAGAAAAGATTGTTAGAGGAAGACAGCAACCTTTCAGAGGTGCAATAATAAAACTGGGGGTGGGATGAGGGAACTGGAGGACCTGTCTCAAGATTTGCACAGTTGAAAAGAAACTGCAGTGACAATGGCTGCGCTTCAATGGGGTGATAAAACGAACTCCACTGAAGCCAGCTTGGATTAATAGTTGTTTTGTTAGGTACACTTCAACACAAAGTCCATACATGGTTTAATCAGAAATAACAATGTTATTGAGCCACAGTAACCTCCCCCCCCCCCCCCAGGAGTTATAGTTCACCATAAATATATGCTTTTCCTATTTAAAATACCCTTTTTGGACCTGTGCAAGTTCAAAGCATCAGAAGATCGAGACCGAACCACCACCAGCTGTAAACCCCTAAACTCTACAATATCTAACCCTTTAATAAATAGTACCAATTCCTCAAGACTTTCTATATATAGTAGAGTCTCGCATATCCAACATAAACAGGCCAGCAGAACACTGGATAAGCAAAAATGTTGGATAATAAGGAGGGATTCAGGAAAAGCCTATTAAACATCAAATTACATTCTGATTTTACAAATTAAGCACCAAAACATCATGTTTTACAACAAATTGACAGAAAAAGCAGTTCAATACATAGTAACGTTACGTAGTAAAAGCTGTATTTACGAATTTAGTACCAAAACTTCACAATGTATTGAAAAATTGACTACAAAAACACTGACTACTAAAAGGCAAACTGCGTTGGATAATACAGAACGTTGGATAAGTGAAGGTTGGATAAGTGAGACTCTATTGTAACATATATTTCTGGTTACTGTATCTATTTCGTATGTATACAATGTATACACTGCTTTAGAAAATGTATCAAGACATAGCCTAGAGACAGTCAACTCTACATGACCCTGCAAAGTAATCCCCTGAGAAGAGGATGACTGAGCAAGCCCCTCTGGCTGTTTCTCAGCCAGATAACCACCCAAATTCATTGTTCATGTGTATGCAGAAATAGGTGGCTTCCCTGTCAGCCCAGATAAACCCAAACCTGTTTGTCTAGTTATATGGTTCACTTGAAGCTGAGAGATTTCTGCCCATAGTGACAGAAGCTCAGAGTATGTGCATTTGTTAAACTTCTTTTATTGACGGCTAAGCCCTTGAATAGCCAAGATCAGCACCTTTTGTCCATTGAGTTTAGCACCTTTGTTTCCTATGATCCATACTTCTTTGTTGGACACAGAACCAGACATTTAAGCTAATTAAAAACCCATCAACATGTCTTTACCATTTGTTTTTCCTGGACTATGTCCTCTGCAGCTGATTGGTCCTTCACGCTGACAAATCTCCGCCTGCCATTCTCCCTTCCAGCCAATCCCAGCATGGATCCTAGCCAGCTTCTTTTCTGGCCAATGAGGGGAGGGGAGGGGAAGTCTGAATATTTGTCAGAACTGTATAAGATGTCTTGTATTTCTCTGTATGCTTATGCTTGTACATTTTGAAGCAATTGCTGCACTTGCACCCTTTTTGGCCAAATAGTAATAGTAAGAAACCTTTGTGGCTTGTCTTCAACCTGCTGAGTTTGTTCTCTATCCTGGCCTATCTGGTTTAGCATACGCTCACTAGGCACGGATCCTCTTATACCTAGTGATCCACTACAACTAGGTGCCCTTCCACACAGCCATATAGCTCAGAATACCAAAGCAGATAATCCACAATATCTGCTTTGAACTGGATTATCTGAGTCCACACTGCCATATAATCCAGTTCAATATAGATTTTATACAACTGTGTGGAAGGGGCCTAAATTACTTAAAGACCAGAGATTATAAAAGCGTATTTTGGTGACTACTTCACCCAGAATATCCATGGCCACTGGGCAGGGGATTCATAGAAAGGCAGTCCCAAAAATTAATTGCATCTAGAAGGGTTAACATGATTATTAAGAGTTAATCTATTTTTTTCTTAATGCAACTGGTTATCCTTTCCATCTGGAAACAGTCTCAGAATTAGAATAGGAATTATTTTCCTGATGACAAGTTTGTAGAGATCAAAAAACATTGATCTTTGTTGTTTTATTTAAAATAAAAACTATAAATGCATCACATTTTCTTCAGACTAAATTAAGTCCTGTCTCACCAAAGTCTTTGGTTCTAATGCATCAACACAAAAATTTAATCTTAACTAAAACAAATCCCAGGACTACAGCAGGAACTCAGTTCAACTAATGGAGCCTGAATGAAACCCATTGTTGTAGCCTCATTTCAGCTTTAGGCTAAAAGACAAATGACAGAGGATTCTTAAAATGGTTGTCTCACTCATTATTTTTAAATATCAAAATCAGCCTCCTCAATCTCTCCAGTCACATTGAGTGATGCACTCATCATACCCGCCAAAGGTCAATGGCCATGCTAGTTTGGGATGAGAATGATTTCCATTGAGTGAATCTAGAGAGTGGCAGGTTGGAAGAGATTAATGCAGTTTGACAGAACTTTAACTGCCATGGCTCAATGTTATGGGGAATCATGGAAGCTGTAGTTTACAAAGCCTTAAGCCTTCTTTGTCAAAGGGTGCTGCTGACTTACCAAATCACAACTGATAGAATTCCGTAGTATTGAGCCATGGCAGTTAATGTTCTGTCAAATTGCATAGATTTTACAGTGTAGATATACCCTAAGGCCCACTTAAACCAGTCCCACTTATTTCTGAGGTCAGATATACATTATAGTGCCGTTATATGAAAAAGCACGAGGTGACAACAGTAACTCTCATTGCTGACACTTTTTAACACACACACACACCTATATCATGGAAATATTAGTTGAAAAACTACATGGACTTGAATTAAAAGGGATTCCACCCCCTACCTCATAAGTAGAATTTAGTAAAATATTAAAGAGAGTTTGTACTAAAAGGTCACATTTTAAAATATTAAATGATGTGTTTCTCTTATACACATCCCCGAAAGAACTTTTTAAAATCTGGGATCGAGAAGATGTACCTTTAAAATGTGTGCATCAGTGCCCATGCATGTATGTGAGCACACACACAAACACATCTATTTTCCTTTCAAAACAGCCCACTACCTCATCCTTATGACACTACAGCTTATATTTTTGAGCTGTGACAAGGATTTATTTGTGACAGCATTCTGTTCATCATCATGTAACAACGTATTGATTTTGGAAGGAACATTCCCCCTTTTATGCCACAGTTACAGTGTGAGGCTCCATGTCTGAAAGATCGACAGAGAAGAAATACTGGAGAAAATTCCTCAAGGTTTTGCATTGACATCTATCACTTTGCTCTACTGTCTAGGTGTTCCATTAAGGGGGTAGGGACAAAGAAACAATTATTTAGACTTTTTCTAAATATATTGTTGCAGCAGGATCTGATCCTTCCATCCTCCTGCTAGTATAACTGTTAGAGTAGTATAATGGTTTGAACATGGGACTAAGATATTAGGAGACCAGGGTTCAAATTCTTGTTTGGCTTCATTACTTAGCCTCAGATGAAGGTAATGGCAAATAATGAATAAATCTTGCCAAGAAAACCCCAACTAGATTGGAATCAGTGGAATTTCTTTTTGTGTTGACTCACCAATCAGTTATTGATTTAATGGCTCTAATTGGATCTATGGTTGCCTTAGAGTCACAGTAACTCTGAATTCATTTTTTTATTTTTTACAATTGTATTGCAGAGATTTATCAAGGATAAAGATGGTAAAATATTGAGCAACACTCAATCCATCCTATAAAGTGTCAGGGTATTGTGAATTGTGTGAAATATTAAAATCAATCTAGGCTTTTAGAAATGCCTTCTGTGTGAGTTTTCGGCAAGGCATTTCAGTAACTATCGAGTTAATAAGAACCTGCTTTGATTGACGTATCACAGGACCAATGGGGTCAAGTTTGTTTGACCGGGACTTCCTTCATGGTCTGTGGAATGCAGGGTAGTGTCATCTGTTAGTGCGTGTGTTCAGCGTTGAGCATTCGCTGGAGATGGACTATGAATGCTATGCTCTGAAGCCGAGAAATGCAACAGTAAATAGATATGTAAATGAAGTTTAACAACAGTTGATTTTCAACTGACCCCTTCACCTGCTGGAGTGTTTGTTGACCAGTGCTGATTCTCCGCATGGAAAGACAGTCTGGAGAAAGAGGTGAGACCGGGATGATGAATTTTGGAACCCACTCTGCACCCCATCATCCACTGTCATAAAGATGGTCTATTTGTCCAACATTAGTAATATAGAATTTCCCCACGTCCCAATGATAAGCCCTGCTCAAGTCTTTGACACAGTACCAGCTATCACAGCCCCTGAAGTAAAGGCAGCCATACAAAAAATTAAGAATGGAAAGGCCACCGGCCCAGATGACATAGCAGCAGAAATTTGAAAAATGCTCAAAGACTGTGGGGCTACCTTTCTAGCATCACTATTCAACAAAATCATAATAGAAAAATCACCCCCCAAGTACTGGACTACCAGATTAACCATACCAGTTTGGAAGGGCAAAGGAAAAAAATCTGCAATTGCTCAACATATTATTATTATTATTATTATTATTATTATTATTATTATTATTATTATTATTATTATTTTATGACACAGCAAACAAGATAGATATGCTGGATTTCATATTATTATTATTATTATTATTTGCATTTCTATATTATAGAAATTATATTACCTGATACACCTATTGTGTCATGCACTATAGGTGTGGAATATAAATAAAGTATTATTATTATTATTATTATTATTATTATTATTATTATTATGCTTGAAACTATCTGAAAGTATTTGAAAAAATACTGGATGAAAGGCTAAGAAGTCACATCAAATCAGTGTGGCTTTGTTAGGGTGTGTGGAACAATAGATGCAATATATGCATCTCATGGAAAAGCATTGGGAAAAGAAGAAACCACTGCACTTTGCATTCCTTGATCTCGAAAAAGCATTTGACTGGATCTGGTGAACACTATGGTCACATGGAATGCCAGAAGACTATGTAACATGGATAAACCTTTTATATAACAATACAAGTATGGTCCACTGCCATGCAGGGATTTCACCACCCTTCAACATCACCATTGCTGTGCATCAGGGATCAGCACTCTCACCGTTACTATTCATATTCCGCATGGACACTGCTACAGTGGATTTGCAGACTATGCATCCCTGGGCACTCCTATATGCAGATGACATTGCACACAGCCACCAAAAACTTTCAGCCTTCCAACAACAGCAGCAGACATGGAGCGATTTGGGGGTCTCCCTGGGAGAGGAGACCTGTGCCAGCCCCAAAGAGAGGGTTCAACAGTACCTGGCGAGCTTGCGAGAAGCAACAAATAAAGATTTCCCTATTCCTAATAAAAGGCTCATCAAAGTTTGAAGCAGAGATCACAGACATTTTATTCTGTCCAGCTGGAGCAGGATGACGGCAGCAATAAGTTGCAAGAAGAACCGGCATGCCATTACATAGAAAAATACACATTTTATACTTTTTCCTTTTGAATTTCCAGCTCCCGCCCACCAAGCTGACTCCTTGCTGATTGGTCAGGGGAGCCCTTGATGTCAGGAGGCAGGAGGGATGATCTGGGAGGCCCGCGCGTCTCATCCAATGGGAGCGAGAGCCCCGCTTGTGACATCATTTCCTCAGCAGCCAATGGGGGAGATGGAGGCATAGCAACAGGAAAAACAAAGGCAAACTTATGTTGATGATGGGATTATGAGTGACTCTATGGCTAGTCCTTTGTTCAAGTGATCTGGCAAAAGCCTTTGGGCTCTCCAACTGGACCTGGCTATGGATTCATTGATTTATTTAACATTTCTCATGGATGAGATTCTAACACATGCATACCAGTCCATTGTGAAAAGAGCAGAAGCAGCGGAGATCTTGATGGGATTATGTATGATTCAGAGTCCAAGGAAGGAGGTGGCTGATCACTGTTGACTTCTTGTCTCCTTAGCAGGAGAATGTCTTTTATGATGAGTGATTTAGAATGTCCAAAGGTTCCTTCCTTCCTTGATGTCCTGGAATCTGTGCCTCCAAGATCCAGAAAGGAAGTCCATTGTTTCTTCTTCAGAGGGTGATTTCTGGTAACCCATATTAGTAATCCATAGCCTTAGGCATCCTGATGGTGTCTGGCTGGAGTGTGCTAGTCAGAGTTCATGTCAGGGTCACAATGCCTCATTCATAAGGATTAAGATATAATAGGAAGTAATAAAGATTAAATAATAATAAAAATAATAAAAATGATAGGAGACACATATGGGACCCACTTGTGGGGAGAATCATGAGATCCAGAATCCCATGGGTTGGGGAAACAAACACAGTCAGTCCTATGGGCGTTTAAAAGGGCTTTGATCTCCTTTTGCATTTTCCATAGGGGAAAAAGGGGGGATCCCAGAGGTTCCCCATCAGCCCAGGCAGGCAAGAGGGCTTACTGGGGTTTACTCTAAGACTAGGAGAAGGTGCAAGGAATACATGGAGTTTCATGCAGGAGAGGAGAAAAGGGGTCCCTGATACCCAAAAGTTCATAAAAAAATAGAAAAAACATTTTAGCTCACGTTGCCTATGCTCATTCATAAAAAGGCAAAACTCATTCATAAAAAAAATGTGTGTGGAGGTGAATCAGGGCCACTGCGGCAAAAACTGAGATGGCAGTTTAGTTTAGAAAATGGTCCGGGGTAAAATGAAATTGGTCAGGAGGGAATCCGTTAAGTCGTGGATACCAGGGCTTGATGGGTTTCAGTATCTGCGATTGAAAGAACTATATTTCCTTGCTCCTGAGGTGGTCCTGGGATCAGCGGCTCGGAAAGGGGTCCCTTATGGATTTTTTGGTTATAGAGAGCTGCCTGCAGAAGGGCTGCTTTTGCAGGCGAGGAAGTGAAAGCGAATCGGATACAATTTATTATTCTGCGTTAATGTCTAATGAGAGACAATGGAGTCTCAATGGAGAGAGACTGCCTGAGGTTTTGCTACCGTAAGAAAGGAAACAATGTATCGGTGAGGCTGAAGTCTCTTTAAAAAGGGAAAAACCAAGGTTCCTATGGGCCTGTGGAACTCCTGGCAGAGATCAGCTGTGTGTCAGAGCAATGTGAGTGTGGGGGCTTGCATGTTCGACATCATGTATGTCGGACTTACTGCTTCATTTGTCACCAACAGCCTGCCAGCCAATATCTTACGATTGTAGGTGAATGGGAAGATGGGCCAAGTTGCAACAAGAACAGGATTTGCTGTGGATATTGTATACCTTGTCCCAAATGAGTGTGTGATTTGGATATGATGGGGGATTCATTTTCTGTGCTTCGAGCAGCAAAACGTCTTGGGCCAGGTCATCTTGCCAACATTAAAAATATATATACTAAAGCATCTTTAGCAGAAAAGTGTTGGGGGTGGGGATATGAGCCAAGATGAAAACATGACTCTGATGTGGTGCGCAAAGTTACAGAAGAAAGAAAAGAAAACAAATGCCCCCAGTAAGCTCCTTTTTATGCTTCAATGATCTCTTCTCCTGAGCAGCGCCAGCTGTACCTCCTTGAATTCAACAACTGGCAGGTGTTCATGCTCATATGAACCCACCTTTGTTAATACGCTTAGGCAGTTCACAAAGAAAAAACTCCCACACACATCCCCTAAGGACACTTTAACAACATCTGGAGTTTTCAAAAAAACAGAAAAGAATGCCAAAGTACAGGAGGAGGAGAAGGAAAGAGAAGTTAAAAAGAAGAAGCTGTCGCTAAGGTCCCTTCTACACTGCCCTATATCCCAGGATCTGATCCCAGATTATCTGATGCTCATACCAGATTATCTGGCAGTGTAGACTCATATAATCCAGTTCAAAGCAGATAATCTGGGATCAGATCCTGGGATATAAAGCATCATAGAAGGAGACTTAGAGCCCTTCCATAAAGCCATATAACCCAAAATATCAAGGCAGATAATCCACAATAGTATTAAGTAAACACAGCTGTCTATTCTAAACAATGTAATGAACTGTATAACACAATAGTGGTTCAACACATAAGTAGTACACAATATGTATATTGGAGCATCATATACATATAACATTCACAGAAACAATACTCAGTCCTGAGGTATATAACTCAAAAGTAACTCAGTATTATAAATCAAACAAAATCAAACAAAATGATATAATTCTCTGCAGTCCTAAAAGGATTGGATTGGCTTAAAGGCAAACCAATTCAGAGTCTCTGCAGTTCTGGAAGGATTCCTCAAGACTCCACAGGTTTTGGAACAATAGTAAAGCCAAGTAGACAGAGTCAAAGTTGATGTAGCTCCTGAGTAGCTGGTAACATATCCATTCACGCTGTTTACACGCAGTTTACACGCCGTTTACAACTGGTTCCCGGGTTTTATCCCAGTTTCGGTAACCCTTCTTCTGGTAAGCGGCAAAAGCTTTATTATTTCTTTATTGATGGCTCTGCATCAGGTATTCTTAATTCTTAACAGAAATAAAAATAAAAGGAAATTTGTCTAATGTTGTGCTCTTTATAACATATAAATCATCAATTGTATAGACCTTGTGAAAATAGACATGTCAAAGCACCCCAAGATATGCGGTATTCTAAGTTACAAACAAGGAATTATCTTTTTCCCAGATATAGTAGTAAACATATCTACTCACATGTTCGCAGTATCAATATGCTGCTGTGGATTTTGTGGTGCGAGCAGCCATTCATGGTCCCCTAGTGATTTAAATACCTGATTACAGGAAGCAGGTGAGGTCCAATTTGTCATTTAGACCATGAGGGGTAATGGTCCTCAGTTTGTAAATCCAGAAGGCTTCCCTTCTGAGGAGACTAGTTTTGATGTCTGTGTAGCCAGCAGCACAAACCTTCTCTAGAGCAAGAAATTTAAAACTGTTATATGGGTGAGATTTTTGTTGGAAATGAGTGTACAGGGTGGAGTCTAAACTTCCTCTTTTAATTTTTGAACGATGCTCTTGTATTCTGATTTTCAGGGATCTGCTGGTCATACCTATGTATAATAAATCACAAGGGCATCTAATAACATAGATTACGTTTTCTGATGAACAAGTCATGTAGTTTTTCAAATTGATCTTGATGGGCAATGATGGATGTTGAAATTGCTTAATATTGGACGTGAGACCACAAACGTCACAATGTCCACACTTAAAATTCTCTGTGATAATATTCCTGGGTTCTGAATTGGATATTTTGAAATCAGAATGGATGAGAATATCTTTTAAATTTTTAGATCTTTTGTGTGCTATAATAGGTGCATCTTTGCACCCTGGGATCTCCTGTACAAGATGCCAATGCTTATTGATAATTCTGCGGATATGTGGGGTCTGTGAGGTAAGTGTTAGTGGACAGATAATCCTGTTTAGTTGCTGTTTGGGTTTGTATTTCAATAAGGTACTCCTATCTATCTGTTGTGACTTCTGAAAAGCCTGTTTCAGTATCTTAGCTGGATAGCCTCTAGCTTTAAGCTTGTTGTTAAGGGAATGGGCTGCTGCAAAATAATGATCTGGTTTACTAATAAATCCACAATATCTGCTTTTAACTGGGTTATCTCAGTCCACACTGTCATATTATCCAGTTCAAAGCAGATAATGTGGAATTTTATACAATTGTGTAGAAGAAGCCCAAGTAACCTAATTTTGTCACTAATAACCAATTTGGGTTAATCAGTTTTTTGACCATCCAGGGCACCCTATGTACTTTAGTGTCCACCAGTTATGTTGGACTACAATTCCCACCACACTGCTAGCAAAGTATTGCATCTGTGCATAACCGATGGCAGGGCCTGCGCATCCCCCAAGGCATTAACAGTGTCACTAGCTGTACACATCACAAAATCATCTAGTGGTGGAATGTGTCACGTTTCTTTCCGATTCTGCTGAAGCTGTTTGTCACATTGAACCTCTTTGCTGGCAGAGGAATGGATGTATCATCGTTCAGGGTCCTGCTCTCGAACACCTTGGAAATCCTTGGTGGCAGGCTGTATGGCTTCAAAGGTAGATGTTAGCAAATAACATTGGGAGATTTAGCTAAGATGACACATTGTAGCAACGTCTCCTGTTGTAAGGTCTCAGCCACTGTTAAAAAATACAATTGGTTTAATTCTGCAACTAGTTTAATTGCATTTTAATGTTTCCTCTTTTGTGTGTGTTTTAGCTGTATTGTTCATTTAAAATGGTAAGTTCCACGTTTGGAAAAAAAAGTCCAAATTACATGTAGGACTTTATTGCATGATGCTGCTATCCCATGTCATTTGTTACTCCTTTCCACCAAAAGCCAAGGATGCCATTCTG
Organism: Anolis carolinensis; assembly: GCF_035594765.1. NCBI lineage: Eukaryota > Metazoa > Chordata > Lepidosauria > Squamata > Anolidae > Anolis > Anolis carolinensis. Next base: position 81,606,476 of record NC_085845.1, read on the forward strand.
ATACGGAACCAATGCCTGTCATGAGTGATGGAGTGGATGAGGGCCAACAAACTGAATCTAAATCCAGACAAGACAGAAGTACTCCTGGTCAGTCGAAAGGCGGCCCAGGGTGTGGGATTACAACCTGTGTTGGATGGGGTCCCTATCCCACTGACTGCACTGGGTGAGAGTCATAACTCTGTAAAACCGCTTTGCTGCTTTTCCTGATTTTAAAAAAGGGTTTTAAATACACTTTGCAGTTTCATGAAGTGAAAATTAAAAAAGAAAAGACATAATTAAATCTTTCCTTTAATGGTGAGAAGGAAGTAGGCGAGGAGGACAATGCCACTTCCTAATGTCACTACAATGCAGTCACAGGAGAGCCTGTGATTATCACAGAAGGTGGGTTGTGGCACTGTGGCACAATCAGGGGTTATCAATAGCAGAGGATGGCTTTGTAATGGTGAGTTGGCACTTTGGTAACACATCGCCAACAGATACCACGTGGCATCATGTGATAGGGACCATCACCAAAGATGATGATTCTGCTTTTATACTGATTTGCCACCTCCGTGAGATATATTTCATTGCTGCCGCTGCTGCTGTTGTTGGTTTTGTTATTGTCATCATCTCTGGATCTCATGTAGTTGGCCACCCCTACTGTATTTCAACTCCCTGTTCATCTTTGTACCTGTAACTTTCTCTTACTTCACCCTGGGCCCTATTTCCCACACTTCTAACTTTGTACCAAATTGCAGAAACAGTAGTCCAGCAAGCCCTTGGTTAGAGACACCCTTAAGATGAAAGGCTGGGCTATAGATCTAAAACTAATGCAATGCCTCTCTTCTTAAAGGTGCCTGGGCTCTCTGCTATTGATTCCAATTATAGAACTGTCAGGCATCTGGCTACCCTCATCCTTCTCTCAGTACAACACACACAAATAGCTCCTTCGATTAAATTGGCCAGTGTTTATGATATGCTTCGGAGATGAAGCTCTATATAAATGCTAATTATTACCAACACAACCTGTCAAATAGCGAGTGGAAAAATGAATAAAAACAAAGAGGGATTGAGGGGAGAATCAGGGAGCATCAAAAGAAAATACTAAACAACTTTCAATTAGAAAAGCTCACTGAAGTCAAATATTTTTCTCCAGCAAATATGTCTCTGCATTAATTCCTCCTGAAAAGATGAAAATCTTAAAGAATGCCAGATATGCAGAAAATGCTAAATGGTCCTTTGTTGATGGTGAGGATTATACTCGATTTAGAAAAGACACAGAAAGATTTCACACTCATGTGTTTTATGAATTTTGGATAATAATAATAATAATAATAATAATAATAATAATAATAATAATACACAGTCCTAAACACTTGGGAAGTGTTTAACTTGCAATTTTGTGATATGAAATCCAGCATATCTATCTTGTTTGCTGTGTCATACTATGTTGTTGTGTCAACAATAATAATAATTTATTTGTATTTTGCCCTATTTCCCCAAGGGGACTCAGGGCAGATTCCAGCATACATAAACACAAAGGCAAACATTCAATGCCTAGAAACAATGTGTGGTGAAGTGTAAATTTTGGTTTACAGTTGTTATGTTTAATTATAGGTATATGTTTGGAATAGGTAAGTATTAGAGTTATCAGTGCATGGGGGATGGTAGCCAGCTCAGCATTCTGAGGCAGGTTGCCATAGAAATGTAGGCGGAGCCAACTGCCATTTGGTAAAAGAGAGTAGAATTTGAAAGAAGAGTTCAGTCTGTGGTCAGGGAACCACAGGGAAGGCTGGTTCTAAGGTAGTGAGAACCAGGAAGTTCAGATGTCTTGTTTGAGTCGGTTTAAATAAGTCAAGTGACTTATTTGAGTTAGCAGTGGAGTCTGAGTAATAAAGGGAAAGAAATCCCAGTTGGGTCTGTAGTGATCAGTTGATTTAAGAACATCAGTTGGAAGGAAAAAAAAAGTTTTAACTGCTCAAGGGAAGAAATAATCCTTATGAGAGTTGTATCATCACATGTTATCATTGTAATTATTGAAGATGTGTACCTCTAAGTGAGAAGCAACATTGAAACCGCTAAGCTTATGTACCTGAATAAACTTGTTACTGTTTTTCAACATCCAAGCCTCTGTTACATACATTCCAAGCCAAGTTATGCTACCCTTTAAAGTAAAAGTAAACATCTCCCTGCATCTTTGGTGGTTGCATCGCCCCACAATGAAACACAGATAAAAGTAAAGGCTTCCCTTTCTGGCTCTGAGGGGTGGTGCTCATCTCCATTTCTAAGCTGAAGAGCCTGCATTGTCTGTAGACACATCCTAGATCATGTGGCTGGCATGACTGCATGGAGTGCCGTTTACCTTCCCGCCAAGGTGTTACCTATTGATCTATTCACATTTGCATGTTTTCTAACTGCTAGCTTGGCCAAAGCTGGGGCTAACAGCAGGAGCTCACTCCATCCCATGGATTTGAACTACCAACCTTCCAGTCAGCAAGTTTAGCAGCTCAGCGGTTTGATCTGCTGCGCCACCATGGATAACTCTGCAATTAAAAAAAAAATTCTTGGTGTAAAATAGATTCATTTAGTTTGACCTCTTAACATCATACATCATTCCATTTTGGAAATTTTGGCCCCTTTGGCCCATCCCTAATTTCCTATCCCCTTGTTCTTACATCTGCTTGTTGAAGGCCATTGTCTGGAAGGGAACACAAGACCCCAACAGCTACTCCCATGCAGAAGATCTATGCAAGTAAGACATCTGGCTGTGACAGTGTCCTTTTAACATAAAGCCCTCACATTGGGTTTCCATCGAAGGCAACCACTCCCGTTATGTAGATTTCAAAAGAAAGACAACCAACATTGGGGCAGAGTTAAAATATTCCACATTTGGACAGCATACAAGCTGCCTAATATGAAACATTGTAATCTACAAATTGTGAAACATCTAAAACCAGTGGTGCAGCAGGTTAAACTGCTGAGCTGCTGACCTTGCTGACCGAAAGGTCAGCGCTTCGAATCCGGGGAGTAGGGTGAGCTCCTGCTGTGAGCCTCAGCTTCTGCCAACCTAGCAGTTCAAAAACATGCAAATGTGAGTAGATCAATAGATACCGCTCCGGCGGGAAGGTAACAGCGAATCATGCAGTCATGCCTGCAACATGACTTTAGAGGTTTCTACAGACTACGCCGGCTCTTCAGCTTAGAAATGGAGATGAGCACCAAGCCCCAGAGTCGGACATGACTGGACTTAATGTCAGGGGAAAACCTTTACCTTTACCTTTTACCAGGGAAGGTGACTTTTTTTAATTGGGATCCTGAAACTCACTTGGTCAGTATGGTCAGCATAGTCCACAGAGCAGAACCTTGGTATCTAGTGGGATTTGATTTCAGTACCGCCAGGGGACACCATAATCTATGGATGCTCAGGCCCCATTATATACAATGCATAGTAAAAAGGTTTCCCTTTTATAACATGGCAAAATTAAGGTTCCCGTTTCGAGTTTTTAAATATATATATTTTCAAGCCATGAATAGTTGAATCTGCGGCTATAGATTCTGTAAATATGGAAGGCTGGTCATACTCCAAAAAGTCATTTTCTCTAAGCCCTAGAAAGATTACACATTCTGTTCTGTCAGATATCAAGTGCCGTAAGGCAAATAGATGCCTGTAATATCAGATATCTAATCTTCAGCTAGCACTCAGCCTCTTAATTTGGGGCAGAAGATATAAAGGCCTCAAGGCACCAGGGACACTCTGTCGGAATTTCTCTTATTCAGGAATTTCTTTCATCCACGGTGATGTGTTTTGAAATGCGTGTTTACATAAACTACAAGATGCAATCTTTCTGACTTCCTCTGATGCTTATTAAGTGGTGAATTTAGTTATAATGTCTTGCTTAAGAGCCCCACCTCTCCCATTTTCCAGCCCATTTGATTCCATTAACTCAGCAGCATGTCAGATTGCCTTGCCACAGCATCTCACTCCTCCTGCCTCATGATTACCTACACTGACCTTGACATTTCTGTAACACCTACAGCTCACTTGGAGATGTCTTTGCACTAACAGCTTCCACCTCACTTGTCAGCTTTGGGCATCTGAGTGTGCCTACCTGTTACCTTGGCATTCAGTTATATTATACAGTTCATAACAACACTCTTATACATCCCTCCAATCCTTTCACAGTGCCAATGGGAAGCCTTCTGAATGTTTCTTCCTGAAAATTTTCCAGACTTGCAGTTTCTAGCATTACCCTGTTATTGTTCTTTGGTTGTAAACAATGAATTGGATCCATATTTAAGGATTCCTGAGGGCATTGATTCCAATGAATCTGCTGTAAGCATGACTAAATTTGGACCCAAGACAAAATGAGCATGCGGAGAAGACAAGAGGGCAATCACTAAATTCATGTATATTGTCCATTAAAATGAACAAAGCAATCTATATATATAAAAGAGTGATGGCATCACGGCAGCGGACAAAACAACAAAAGTAAACACCCCACAACCTCGAAAATTGACAGCACAACCCCTCATCCATTCCTCTAGGTTGATACAACAAAAAGAAAAAAAATAAAGTCCTAATTAGAGGGAGAAGAATAATTGTTTTTATCCAATTGCTGCCAGTAAGAAGGCTAAGCTCCACTCACTTGGTCTCCTAGCAACTCACTTAGCCCAGGGGACCCTTTACCTTAACTACCACCAATTCCTCAATACTTTATTTCCCATAGCACCATACTTCGCCACAGCAACGCGTGGCCGGGCACAGCTAGTAATCGATATTTCACTTACCAATTGCAAAATTGAGAAGAGGCCATTCCTCTTAGTGTGTTGCTTCTCAGTGTTAATCTTTGCTCTCAAGGATGTGCTAGGTCCTATTTTCAGGGGATGCCTTATTTTTTCACGATTCCTTTCTTGTACTCAATGGCTCCCTCCTCCTTTCCCTCCTTCTCCTTCACACCGCTCCCGCCTTCCTCGGCAGTAGCTCCCTCCTTCTAGGTCTTACTTTCGGGGGAAGTCTTAATAAGACTCTACTAGGTCTTATTTTCAGGGGATGTCTTATTTTTTCAAGATTCCTTTCTTGTACTCAACAGCTCCCTTCTCCTTTCCCTCCTTCTCCTTCACACCGCTCCCGCCTTCCTCGGCAGTGGCTCCGTCCTCCTAGGTTTTACTTTCAGGGGAAGTCTTAATAAGACTCTACTAGGTCTTATTTTCAAGGGATGTCTTATTTTTGAGGAAACACGATAGGACTTGGCTTTTGCTTGTAGTGTGGGCAGCTTGGGATGAAGACTGAAATGGCTAGGAAATAGTCTATTGCACCCAGTTGAGTATGTGTATATCCCTATACACTCTCTCCTTTCTGCCTGCTTCAACCTCATCAGATGGATTGCTGGAATTTCTACACATCATGGCAAATCCTTTGGTGCCCAGCATGGGGAACCCATTGCCCCATGCCCCACATCACTGGGTTCCCCCCTCACCTCATCACATGGAGGGAAGCATCCATTGCTTCCCCCCGTTGACTGCAATTGAACATGGGAAGTGTCCAGTCACAGCATGCACTGGTTCCTCTCTGGTTTTACCACAGAGCCCCACTGGAGGTAGTTCTATGTTTTGGGATGGGAGCCAATAGGCTCCATCATAAAACTATAGAACAACTGGTGTATGCTGCTGAAAAGTACCCTGACCGATGAGGTTGTTTGTCTGTCTGTCTCACAAAGACATAATTCCCCATCTTTCTTTCTTCACATACAATACACATCCATAGCCTTGCTGTCATATACATGAAGACACATACACACACAGATATATAAACATACACAACATAGGCCTTCACTCTGGTCTCTGTCAGCTCCTGGAGTAAGTAAGTGTCCTCTTTGACTGGACTGGACTGAGTAAGAGTCCTCTTTGAGCAAGTGAAGTCCTCATGACAGATGTCCCACCCAATTCCAGCTCTTGGGTTCCTCTCACTCAGCTTGATCTTGCACTTTCAGGATTCTTCTTTGGATCTCCAGGTGACTGTTATTCTGGAAAAGTGACTGCGCTGATCAGTTTGTTTGACTTACAGCCTCATCAGATGGGGCTTACTTCAGTGGCATACACCGGTTCATCCCTAGATGACCCACAAAGCCTGCTGACTCTCATCTCACGGTGCAGATGAACTTCTGGCAGGGCTCCATGGATCAACTAAAGTGGAACCAGTATATGCTGATGCTGCGGCAACAAAGGAGGCTTCCTGTATTGCACAGGAAGCAAAGGGGAGAAGTTCTGTGGTCAACACTTTCCCCCATGGGATCAGCTTTCTGGTAAGCCAGGCAATGCAGGATATGGGGTGACGGGTTCCCCACGCTCCCTGACGGTGGCCACTGGGTTTGCCACGACACGTGGAGATACCGGTGGCCTGTGTGAAGAGATTGCAAGGGACTAGAATGGGACAGTCAGGTACAGATACGATTCTTATAGATTCATAGCATCATAGAGTTGGAAAAAACCCAAAGGGATATCCAGTTCAACTTTCTGCAATGCAGGAACACACACTCAAAGCCCTTTCAATAGATGGCAGTTTACTTGCTGTTTAAAAGCCTCCAGAGAAGAAGACCCCACTGCTCTTCTAGGTAGCATATTCTATTTTTGAATAGCTCTAAACATCAGGAAGGTCTTCCTAATGTTAGGTGGGATCTCTTTTCCTGCAATTGTGGTAAACAAAACTAGTAAAAGGTATTATATGAAAATTAAGTTAAAGATGAACTCTCTGAACTTTTTCTACATTTCCAACTCCTCAGCCCCTATTCAAATTTTATCAATTCCCCTCTTCTTAACTGGGCATCACACTGTCTCTGGACCCTTCAAAATAAACAGATGTCCCATCTCTAATTAGATTGTCGAAAAGAGAGTGGGATGGGAGCTATGCTACCCCTCATTGTCAGTGTGGGTTTTGATTTAGAGGTTTCTGCCTATAATTTTTCTGTGCTTCCCATCTTGTCCCATATAAAAATGCAGCTCTATATGTACTTATGAAGGGAAATCCAGGGCCCACAGTTTTCCTGCCTCTTCTAATACAACTAGTAGGATCTCTACTTGAAGACTCCATCACAACAATAACAGTCCAAAGATTTGGCCAAAGCTGAGACCCCCCTCTTGAGGTATACTGATGAGCACTCCTGAGATCATATGATTCATTGTTGCTGCTTGGCTCACAGGGTTGAATATCTCTAAAATCAAAAGCGTTTTGTTGCCAAGCTCTGTTAAAAAAAAAAGGAAAGGAAGGAAAAAAAGAGGGAGAGTGATTGAGGAGAAAGCAAAGCAGAAGATTAAAAGGAGGCAAACCTTTGGTGATTTTTCCCTCAACTGCAGTTTCAAAAACAAGATTCAAGGACCATCTGTGACTTGTAACTCTGTGAGCTTGTTAAGATACATTTCTGTTACCAAAGGACATTCCTCCAACACACACACACAAACACATGCACAGAGTTACTAACAGATCAGTGCATTTACATGGAGGACCCGCAGAGTACAAGTTATATTACTGTATCCTAAGCAGCTCCATAAGTAAATCCAGTCACAAAAATTCTATTTTTGTTCAGATGGACTTCCCTTCTCTGTTTTCTTTCACTCAAGAAACACTTGGGATTCAGTCAATTCCCAAAAATGCCAGTTGTGTGCATTCTCCTGCATCCACAAGGAAAGTGAAATGAGATAACATGCCAGCTAGAGAGTTTATAGCTAGTTCTTTGATCAGGGACCTGGACATGGCAGTTGTTTAGTCAGTGGCAGCTGGAGCCCCCAGAGTTGCTAGAGTGAAACTGGAATGAACCTTTGTACCTTTAATTATTGCCCCCCCCCCCCCCCAAAAAAAAGGGAATCTCAGCAGTTGTTGCTTGTCATGTGGCCAGGTAACAAATGTTACAAGAGCTATCCAAGGTACTGAACTCATATTCAGAGTAGGATTTTGGGACCTTGGACAGTTCTTCAAAGTTGAGAACCTAGTATAGACTCAGCACCCCATTAATATCAGATAGGTTTGGGCCCTAATCAGTTTGAATGATAATGAGTTGTCGTTTCTGGTGGGTCATTTTGTATAATATCCGAAAACAGAATGGGGAGGAGGGAGATGAAAAGCCCTGTAAAACGCATAGAGAGAGTCAGATCTCTACAGTTCTGCAGAGGAAGGAGTTAAGTCTGCAATATACCTGAGGCAGGGATCTGCCGTGTTCCCCAGCAAAAGCAGCGTCCTCCATTTTTTCTTGGAAAGTTCCTCCCTCTTCCAGAGAGGGCCCTGGGAGCTCACTTTCCCAGCAGCACTTGCATAAGGCAGGCATTGAAAACTTCCTTTCGGAACGTTATTTATTTATTTTCCATACTTGTATACCGCCCTTCACACCCAAAGGGGACTCAGGGCGGCCTCATGATGGGAGTTGAAGTTTTTTCTCTCTCTGTGTTTCTCAGTCAATGAAAATCTCCTACAAATCATTTTCATTCAAAATTATTAGGGCCCAAACCTATCTAATATTAATGGGGTGCTGAGTCTATGCTAGGTTCTCATCTTTGAAGAGCTGTCCAAAATCCCAAAATCCTACTCTGAATATGAGGTCAGTACCTTGGATAGCTCTTGTAACATTTTTTTACCTGGCCGCATGACAAGCAACAGTTGCTGAGATTCCTTTTTTTTTTTCAGAACAAAAAAGGTACAAGGGTCCATTCCAGTTTTCACTCTGGCAACTCTGGGGGCTCCAGCTGCCATTGAACAAATGTTCTGATTGGCTGAGAATGGACACAACCAACAACTACAATTCCCAGAATGCTCTCTTGCAGTTTGTCTTATTTTAAAAAATGTTATGGTTAAAACTTAAAATAATTCTAAAAAATTAGTAGATTGGTGAATTGTTTTGAAGTTGTAAATGGGGTCTAAAACTGAGGTAGGTTTCATGCAGATAGGCCTTAAAATGGTTGAGCATTCAGCCTTTAATATTTCCCATTGTAGCCAATGGGCAGATTCTTTGCTGGATGAAAATGGAAACACCTCTCACCTTTCAAGTAACTTCCCAGTAAATAGAATTAGGGGTCATCTGACAATGGACCCCAAAATGGCTTGCCTTTTGGTTGAATTGCACACCTCTAATATCAAAGTCTCTAGACAGGCCTGGGCTTCATCACACCCCTGATCTCATGTAGTGTGGGGTGGAAGGATGGGATGATCAGGTCCTCATCCTAGAAAACTCCCCCCAACTTTGCTTAATCAAAACTCGCCTCTTTCTTTTAGGATGGTCTCTGTCATGTGACCACCACCATTCCATGTTCTTAAGGCAGATAATTACATAAACTGGGGAAAGCATTCATATATAGGCATTAATCCCATTTGTCATTCCTGCCTCGTTCTCCTGCCAAGGAATAATTATTTACCTAACAGCAAACAACTAAATACCACACTCCACACACATCTATTCCAGAAAATAATGAGAGCTGCCATGGTAAAGAAAAGACCATCACTGTGGAATGAGGTTTGAAAGATGAGTTGGATAATGAAGCTGTTTCTTGCCTCGCTGACTCACAGGAGCAACACAAAGCCGAGTGCAGGGGGAAGATGGAAGAGGTTCTGTGTTGTGAAGTGGAATTAATCAAAGTGAGACTCAGCACCAACCATGTGTCAAAATACTTTTTTTCTTTGATAATAGTAATAATGATGAAAATTTTACCCCGAAGCCTGCAAAAATAGGTAATTTCTACTACTAGCTTAGATATACAGGAAGGTGTGATCGCCTCTCCCCTGCGTCAAACAAAGAAACAAACAAAAAACATTGGCTTGATGCATGAGAACAATGAGCAAGCATAGTAAGAGCATTTTACATTCTTTTTTCTACTTCAGCAAAAAGGGACCCAAAGGAGCTTTAGAGCTAAAGGGCATTCTGTGATCAGGCTCCGGTTGGTGATTTATATTGTTGTAAATCTTACCGTTTAAAGCATTGCAAGAGGTATCACATACCTCTACTGTACTTATTTACTTAAGTGATCCCTCGTTGTCTGAGTATGATGGCCCTCCAAGTGTAGTGTCTTGGCGGTGGATACGTAAGTGACTGTGGAGTCCTATTCTCGACCCGCATGTTCTTCTACAGTGAGGTCATCTATTTCCAGGTGGAAGGTCCTGGTCAGGGTTGGCTTGACACGCCTTCCTCTTGGCACATTTCTCCCTTTTGCTCTCCATTCCTGCCTCTTCAAATTCCACTGCACTGCCGGTCACAGCTGACCTCCAAATGGTGCCCTCAAGGGCCAGGGCTTCCCAGTTCTCGGTATCTATGCCACAGTTTTTGAGATTAGCTTTAAGTCTATCTTTAAATCTCTTTTCCTGTCCACCAACATTACATTTTCTGTTTTTGAGTTAGGAGTACAGTAACTGCTTTGGGAATCGGTAATTGGGCATTTGGACAACATGACTAGTCCAGTGGAGTTGATGGCATAGGAGCTTCACTTCAGTGCTGGTGGTCTTTGCTTCTTCCAGCACACTGGCATTTATCTGCCTATCTTCCCAAGAGATTTGCAGGATTTTTCAAATCCAACGCTGATGGATTCGTTCCAGAAGATAAGTGTGACTTCTGTAGACAGTCCATGTTTCGCAGGCGTATAACAAGGTTGGGAGGACAATAGCTTTTAACCAAGCACCTTGGTATCCTTATGTATGTCCCAATCCTCAAACACTCTCTGCTTCATTCGGAAGAATGCTGCACTCACAGAGCTCAGGCAGTGTTGTATTTCAGTGTCAATGTTGACTTTTGTGAGGAGGTGGCTGCCAAGGTAGTGGAAATGGTCAACATTTTCTAATGTCACACCATTAAGCTGTATTCCTGGCATTGCAGACGGATTGGCTGGTGCCAATCCTGGTGCCTGCTGGAAGAGCACTTTGGTTTTCTCAATGTTCAATGAGAGGCCGAGCTTCTCGTATGCTTCTGCAAAGGTGTTTACAGTGGCTTGGAGGTCTTATGAATGGGCACAGAAAATGTTATCATCGGCATATTGGAGTTTTATAACAGATGTTGTGACCTTGGTTTTGGCTTTCAATCTGTTGAGGTTAAATAGCTTGCCATCTGTCCGACAGATGTTTTGTCCGACAGAGAATCTTCCCATCAACAAAATGAAGTATCATAGCGATAAATATGGAAAATAAGGTTGGGACAATAACACATCCCTGTTTAACACCTGATTCCACCTTAAATGGATCACTTTAGGAGCCATTGCTGTCCAAGACTGTTGCCATCATGTCATCATAGAGGAGCCACAGGATGTTCACAAATTTGTCAGGGCACCCGATTTTTTGGAGGATGGTCCAGAGAGCTCTGCGATTCACTGTGTCAAATGCATTTGCAAGGTCAATGAATGCCATGTACAGAGGTTGGTTTTGTTCCCTGCATTTTTCTTGGAGCTGTTATGCAGTGAAGATCATGTCCACTGTTCCTCTGGAAGGGCGGAAGTCATTTTGGGATTCTGAGAGGGTGTCTTCTGAGACAGGTAGAAGGCGGTTTGCAGGGATTCTACTGTATGTATGACTCAGATGTGCAAGGACTGTCCTGCAGGTCCTAGATAGATACACCTCTACTCTGCATCTGATTTGGTCAAAGGGGGTGTCTAGAAACTATCTATAAGTTAGTTATCCAAAAGCAGATTATTTAAAAGCTGGTTTACGTCACGGACAAAACAGCAATCTTGCAATGGAGGGCAATTGCAGGTTTTCCAGCTGTGAAATGGCACCAGAGAAGCACCTAGATACAGGCAAAAGTTCAAATCGCCGGGGGGTGTAACTGGAAGCCATCAGGATATTATTTCATAAACAGGAAAGGAATTTTGCCTTTGCCCTCTAGGCCAGAAGCAGAAAATTTCATTCTGCCATTACTCTCAATGACATTTTCAAATCTTGGCTATGTTACTATGTTGACAATGTATTCAGACAATCTGAACATTTTGATTTCATGGAGCAGTTGGCCAGTTACTTCTGGGTAAACAGAACGTCATCCGTGCATTGGGAGAGTTAGCTTGTGGCTGCTATGTGGTCCAATTTTAGCATTCTGTCTTTTTCGTCTCCTTCCTCCCCCTCCTCTTCCTCCTCCTCCCTCCTGTGTGCAAGTGCATGACCTGCTGGAAGAGACTTGACGGATAAACAAGCTGCCAGAATTTAAAACAATTAAAAGCCCATCTCTTCCAGCACATCTACCCAGTCAATTTTAAACTACAAACTTTAAATTTACATTTTATTAGTACTGGTGATTTAATTTTTGTTTGCGCCATGAGGAGAGGCAAGTAACAAATATAAGGCATCATTATTGATGAGATCAAAGGATATTTTAAGGTATATATGTATGGGTTAGTGTAGTAATATAATTGTAAGACACTCAGGAGGGCAGGGAGGGCACTGTTTACTCATGGAAACCCACTGGACAAGTCATGCTCTTTTAGCCTTAGTTGAAAGCAAAGACAAACCCTTCCCGATGGCGTAGTGGACTAAAGCCTCATGACTTGAAGGTTGAGTTGCTGACCTGAAAGCTGCCAGGTTCGAATCCCACCCGGGGAGAGTGCAGATGAGCTCCCTCTATCAGCTCCAGCTTCATGCGGGGACATGAGAAAAACCTCCCACAAGGATGGTAAAAACATCAAAACATCCAGGTGTCCCCTGGGCAATGTCCTTGCAGACGGCCAATTCTCTCACTCCAGAAGCGACTCAAGTTGCTCCTGACACGGATATATATATATCAGGCAACCTTATGAGAGGTTGCCAAAAATCAGAGGGCTTGTCCACAATGGCACCAAACCATGAAAAATCCACACTGTTCCCACATTCCACAGCAGCTTCCAGTTGGGAGATACTCTTGAATTTTCTGGAAAGTCTGGACTATCCTGGGACTTCTGGGAAGTCTGGATGCCACAATCAGGTCTGATTCATCTAATCCATTGTCTAGAATGGAAAATGTAGACATGCTTCTTCCTCTGTGCTGATCATGATAATAATACTTATTAAAATGAATGCCTTCCACCAGAAGTTATCATAGAGTTGTCCTTCAGGACCTACAATATTCATCAAGAGGTATCATATAATCTACAGGAATTTTCTAGGTCTTCCAGGGCAAGGCTATAGTCATTTCTGGTGGAAGCATACCATAGAATCATCAGGAGGACAGACAAAATTCCAAGAAAGGACATAATTTGCCAAACATGGGTAGGTGAAGCCTGCAGGTACAGGGGTCATACTCTTTTGTAAGTAATGAGATCAATGGTTACATGCTAGGAGCCATTTGTTACAGTTCTTACAACATTTAATGGTCGGCTTCTATCCTGCACACTGGTTGATTAGAAACAGCAGTGAAAAAAGGAAGAAACAAAATTTGATATTATTTACAGACAGCTATACCTGAAAACTGTAGTCTATTTCTGGATCAAATGCTCCTATTTAGCAAAATTCCTGTAAGAATCAATCTTTCATCCTTGCTCTCTTTGTACGGATCAGGAAGTCTTTGTTTGCCATTTACATAAACCGCCTCCTTATAAAAATGCATTATAAATCAAGTTCTGGTTACTGGAAGCCTTCACCTCCCAGCATGTTGCATTACTCTTTTTGACTTGTGTTTACTAGGAAGACATTTTAAAGCTGCCCTATAAAGCCAAATTCTCATTATCTGTGCATGTTCTCCTGTCCACAGGGGAAGCATTCAGTGGTTGAATAAAACATTCCATGCAAAACCCACTGATGCAAAAGCTCACCAAGCCAGTTCACATTGTCATCTAATTAGATGTGTCGATTCGTAGTGACAGGGCACCTTTAAACAATAACAAGAAAAATGGGATAAGAGTCTTTGGAACTGGTATTTTTTAGTGTGCGGTACCAATGGCCTCCTCATATTTCCCTATATATATCATAAGAATTGGATGGATATGTGGGAAAAAAATCTCAGCAGACAAGTTTTGCCCATTTCTTAGGAGTCTAAGGACCTCATCACACTGAGGTTCAGAAGCTGGGGGACAGCGGTGGAAACTGTGGGGCAGTGTAAAGCTTTGTGCCTTTACCATCGTTGGTCATGGGAACCCTTCCCATAATGTTTTCCTGCTGTCCCTAGATTCCTCTCGCATCCTCCCCAGCTTCTTCTGGGTTTCACTTCTCAGTGCTGCCAACATGTTGCCAACATGGAACCCAATGGAGCCCTGTCAAAAGTAGCCTTGTGTCATTTTATGGGCTCCAAGGGACTCCATGCCGGCAGCATGCTGGCAGCACAGAGAAGTGCAGAAAAGACTCCATGTGATGAGGTGGTATAAAATTCAAATTTAAGGCTGAAGATTTCTTTAAAAAAGAAATTAAACAATAATTCAATGTCTTCTGAGATATTTTCTGTTCCCTTACTGCAGCTAAACTGTATGAGAAATTGGCTAGAAAATGAATCCCACTCGCATAGATTCAAGGCACTGCATAAGGTTCATTATATTATTATTTCAGGCATGATGTGATACAGGTTATTATGACACAGGGACTCAGAGATAGCTATCACTATCTGTGTTGTTAGGGCAATGAATCTGCTTCAGATTTTATTCAGAACTTGAAAGGGACTATCTATTAGACATGTGCGGGTTGATAAAAAAAGTTTCAAAAGTCATAATAAAATTAGGAGGTGCTGACGTTTTGTTTCTAAAGTGTTTCTAAACTAAAGTTAGTGAAAATTTTGTTACTATAACGAGAATAATGAAATTTCATTACTTTTCATTACAGTAATTGCGCATAATTACTATAATTGGGGAAAATTCAGGGACTCCTTTCTTCCTCATTTTTACAGCTATTGGGGTGAAACTTGTTACAATGTTAGAACACATTGAACACTGTTGGATATCGTGTTGAATCTAACAAATTTGATACGATTTACAATGGCTTACAAAAAAATGCACACCCCTACTACCTATGAAATACATAATGTGTGTTAAAATTATACAGGCACTCAACTGAAATGTCCTTGAAAGAATGGGCATATTGTCCTCCTTTTATATAATAGCATACTTATAACCTTTATATAAAGAAGGCTTGCCAGGCTCTTGTATAAAGAGTGATAGAAAACAAAGACTGGCATGAAAGTTTGGGATGTATGATTTCAAATGGGTTTCCACACCTTGAATTTTCTGACCCAGGCCTCAGTTACATCCTCAGCCTTAATGCAAGTCAGCCTTTCCCTTCTTCAGCCCAATAACATTATTTAAAATGCTCTCCTTCCACAAACCACTTAGAGGTCTAGTGTGAAAGCAATAGTCTTTTAAACCAATGATTATTGGATTATTTCACATGCAGGACCAACAATTTATTTTTCTTGTTGTGCCACAAACCGGTACCATATTTGTTCACATTGATTACAATTGCTATTTTCTCCCTTTGAAATTCTCTAGGAACTGGTTCTGATCCATGAACCATTTTGAGTAGTACTATTTTAAGCTACAGGAGACAGTCAATTTTCATCATGCCTGTCTAGGTCTGGATTAACAGCAATTCAATTCTACAATTGCTCTAGGTCCCTCGCTGCCGAGGGGCAAATGCTGAAGCAGGGGAAAATTTCCTTTGCTTCTTTTTCTTCCCCATTAAGCTCATAGCTCATCCAATATTCTTCTTATTAACCATATTTTGATGCCATTTGAGTGAGTATCAGCTGCATGAGGCTAGATTTGTTAAACTCATCCAAGCTGCAGGGCTAAAAACAGGTTCAAACCTCAATATTTTGTGCTGCTCTCTTTTCTGCTTTGCAATATATTTTTGATTATTTATTTTTCTTTCACATCAGAATTTTTCCTCCATGTGGTACAAAAGGCCCCCCATTTTGGAACTGCTCCAGGATCCCAAACACTTTCACCCATCCTTGCCCTAGTTTGGTTACTGCATTTTAAACTTTTCCATGACTTTCTATCCTCCCCTTTTACATGTTTGTAGCAACTAAGCAAAAGAACGATACAAAAATACCATAAATTGAACAGAGTATTTGAGTAATAATATTAAAATAGTAGTAGTAGTAGTAGTAGTAGTAGTAGTAGATGACTTCCAGTAAAGAAAATGGAGCTATTAGCAGTGTCTCAGTGAGCTAATAACCCTTGGGGGTTTATCAACTGTATGGAGTCAAGAACTACTTTTTCAGAAAGAAAAAGGACAAACACAAAGGATCTCACCTTCCCCATTGAAATAGGGGAGGAAGACATCACACACCCCAGAGACATTGTCGTGCAAGCAGACACAGACAAAAACAGTTCCAATTCACTTCTTAAAATACCATATTTACACAAGGCTAAAAAATGATCTAAAAGATGCCCTTAAATCTGTTGTATGTCTCCCAACTTTGTGGACAAAAATATCTCTGAGAGGTAAACTGTATTTCTCCTCCATTGGAAATTGTAGAGATATTACTAAAAAAGGACAGTAAAAATCTAACTATCTGAACTATTCTTCAAGAATTGCCGAAGTCTATCTGATGAAACTATCTGGTTAGACCAATTACAAAGGGTGAAAGTGAATTAATTTGTTAAATATTACACTAAAAGGACTGTGAAAATTAATTTTTTTAAACATACTTAAGAACTTGATGGCCATAATATCCTGGGACTGCATGGAACATTTGGAATGATTCCAAACAGGAAATAAGACAGGAAGTGACCATAGAGATAAAATCATAGTATAAAGTATAGAGAAAACCACAGAGCTTGAAAAACAGCTCGAAATATAGAAAACAGGGAAACAACTAAAAGGGCTGTAAGCAACAGCATACTAAAAGTGAAAGTGGCTGAAAATGGAGCTATTAGCAGTGTCTCAGTGAGCTAATAACCCTTGGGGGTTTATCAACTGTATGGAGTCAAGAACTACTTTTTCAGAAAGAAAAAGGACAAACACAAAGGATCTCACCTTCCCCATTGAAATAGGGGAGGAAGACATCACACACCCCAGAGACATTGTCGTGCAAGCAGACACAGACAAAAACAGTTCCAATTCACTTCTTAAAATACCATATTTACACAAGGCTAAAAAATGAACTAAAAGATGCCCTTAAATCTGTTGTATGTCTCCCAACTTTGTGGACAAAAATATCTCTGAGAGGTAAACTGTATTTCTCCTCCATTGGAAATTGTAGAGATATTACTAAAAAAGGACAGTAAAAATCTAACTATCTGAACTATTCTTCAAGAATTGCCGAAGTCTATCTGATGAAACTATCTGGTAAACCAATTACAAAGGGTGAAAGTGAATTAATTTGTTAAATATTACACTAAAAGGACTGTGAAAATTAATTTTTTTAAACATACTTAAGAACTTGATGGCCATAATATCCTGGGACTGCATGGAACATTTGGAATGATTCCAAACAGGAAATAAGACAGGAAGTGACCATAGAGATAAAATCATAGTATAAAGTATAGAGAAAACCACAGAGCTTGAAAAACAGCTCGAAATATAGAAAACAGGGAAACAACTAAAAGGGCTGTAAGCAACAGCATACTAAAAGTGAAAGTGGCTGAATGAGGCACCATTACAAATCTTCAAAAATTAGATATCTGTTTTTTAAAGACAGCTTGATTACAGAAATGACTGCAATGTCAAGAAGATTCAAGGATCAGAAAGATCAGAAAAGAATCTTCCAGGAGCGGATCTCTTCCACAATAAGACAATTCAATGAGGGAAATCCTGACTCAATTAAAGATGAGATCAAACATTTGGAGGCCAGAATTGACAAGAGAATTACACAGGCTGAAGATTATTTAGATAAAGGACAACAAGAGATGAAGAAAGATATGCAACAGATGGCAGATACAATGAGTGGTATTTTGAAGCAGCACGAACAGCAAAAAAATAAAAATAAAGATAATTTATTTAGCTAAATAAAGATAAAGAATAGAAGATGCAAATGGATGTCCAAATCTAACTCCAAAGATTAGAGTACTCACAAAGAGAATACTCTTTGAAGTTGAGAGGAATACTGGAATTTGTACTGGAACTTGATATGGCAATAACAGAAGTTTTGGCTGGAATCCTTGGTAGAGCAGAGAAAGTGGTCAACACTCAAACTGACAGGACATTTAGGGTTCAATCCCAATATGCAATAAGGAATAAATGTCCAAGAGATGTGATTGTGTTGTTATAAGAAAGAAAGTAGCTAAGAGCTAATCAATAAAATTTATTTAAGAAAGAAAGTACAAGACTAAGTTTTTGCAAGCTCATGCCAAAAATCTGATTGAAATAGAAAATACCAGGATTACAGCATTAAGAGAAAGTCCACCTCAGAGAATAAAGAAAAGAAGAGATTACTTTTTCTTGTCAGATAAACTTAAGAGCAGAGCCAGCCCTAGGTATTTTTCAAGTGTAGGCGAACAGAATTTTGGCGCGCCCCCCCCAAGCCAATCACTGAAAAATAAAAGCATTGGATAAGTGAAAATGTTTGATAATAAGGAGGGATTACGGAAAAGCCTTTTAAACATCAAATTACATTAAGATTTTACAAATTAAGCACTAAAACATAATGTTTTACAACAAATCAACAAAAAAAGCAGTTCAATACATTGCGGAGGCAGGCCGCAGGAGACAGGAGTTGCCTCGATGGCGCCCCCAACAAGATGGCGCCACAGGCAACCGTCTAGTTGGCCTGGTGGTTGAACCGCCTCTGCTTAAGAGGAAAGGTTACAGATTCAGATGGGAAACCCCAGAAGGAGTGATACTATCTTATAAAGGACAAAGGTATTGGTTAACATCAGTCATGAATGCCCATGAGTTGTATGAGAAATTTAAAGAAGTCCTAGATTCAGAAGACCAAGGAGAAAGAGAACATCCAAGAAGGCAAGAAGAGATGGCAACGTCGAAAGAAAAGCTCATGTGTTTTAAATGTATACCAAAACACAAAGGGATAGGCAATATTCCAAGCCTGATTGAAGGACTCATTTGGAAACTAGAGAACCTATCACAAGGTTTTCTTGGCAAGATTTGTTCAAAAGAGGTTTACCATTGCTTTCATCTAACGCTAAGAGAGTGTGGCAATGGGGGCATTGACTTAAAACATGGTGAAAATATTCCCCATATTCTGTAGATAATGTTTGAGAGTGGGGGATGATGGGAGGATGCACCTCATGAAGCTTCCTAGCATCCCATAGTTACTCAAACTTACCTTAATGAATAGGATGTGGGCTCACAGTTTTCTCCCTTAAAGGGATGATGAGAATTTCTGTCTGCTTTGGCTATTCATGACAATAGGTACACTAACATAGTATATCAACAGGATTTCACCTTAACAATTCTCCTTTACATGTAAAAACACAAGAGTCTGCACCAACATTTTCCACTTTTGTCCAAAATAATCAGATTTAATGAAAATTAAGAGCCTTTCCTGCTTATCTCTTCTCCTATACTTGAAACATTCAGTTCCAATCTTCTTGAAAATCTGCCCTCTCCCAGAATCCTAAGATTTTTTAAAAAAAACAATTAATTAAAAATGGTTTTTTAAAACTCACAAACAGAATGAATTATGCAAAGTCAGGGAAGATATCTTCTTTTACTTAGCATAATTTATGCTGATTTGGTTTCTTTGGCACACAATATTAATTATTTTGTTTGTAGAAGAGAATAAATTAAAACTAGAGAAAAATCAAATATGCTGACTGAACAGACAAAACTCTACAAAATCCTAAGCTTTGTGTTCATATATGGAGGATACTAGAAAAGAAAAGGGGGGGGGGTCTTAGAAAAACTTCAAAGAGTTGAAAAACTGTGGAAAAACAATTCAGAGTGCTGTGACTGAAGCTTTCAAGTTTATTGAATAGAAGATTCTGAAGCAACTGCAATACGCAGAAGATTGTCCAGGTCTAGAGAACATCTATTACATTACACATCTGCAAATGAGGAGAGAGAAAGAAAGAAGGAAGGAATTAAAGGGAAGGAAAGAAAGAAATATGGAGTAACTGGTTTTATTTTTGCCATCAGATGCCCACTTTTGTCTTTGAGGAAAGGGGGTTAGTCACAGCAGTGCTCAGCAATAGCAATATATTGTGAGGTGGACATTCCTGGAAAGGGGTATGAGTGTGGGGTGACTTCATTGCCTATCCAGCCCAGAGAGAACAAAAAAGACTCGGGGGGGGGGGGGGGAGGTTTACTCTTCCTTTCTTCCTATTGTGTTACTTTTTTGCAGATGTTTTGCATAAGCAGAGTCCTCTTACTTTCTTCCTCTTGTCTTTCCCATTTGGGTTTATGTCATTGGTGGAGTGGGGAATCTTAGAGAAGTGGGGTTATCAATTTCTGGACATGCATCTAGCCCCCTTTCCCCTCTATTCTGCTATATATATATATATATATATATATATATATATATATATATATATGCATTCAAACACAGCTATTCAAAAATCTAAAATCTGGAAAAACTTCTAATTCAAGCATTTTTGGATAAAGGGGGTTCAATAAGTATAGAATTCCAACATAAGCGATTGGTGGGGACGAGAGAGAGGGCCTTCTTGGTCGTGGCGCCCCGGCTCTGGAACTCTCTTCTGAGAGAAATCAGACTAGCCCCCACATTAACTTCATTCCGAAAAAATCTGAAAACCTGGTTTTTTCAAGTCACTTTTGACTAGATGAACATTGAGTCCCCACCTTTATCTATCCTAGCTTCCTGCACTTTATGACTAGCTCATGCTAATAGTGCACAGGCCGGGCTGTGGCACAGGCTAGTTAGCAGCCAGCTGCAACAAATCACTCTGACCAAGAGGTCATGAGTTCGAGGCCCGCTCATGCCTGCGTTTGTCTCTGTCTCTGTTCTATGTTATGGCATTGAATGTTTGCCTTATATGTGCAATGTGATCCACCCTGAGTCCCCTTCGGGGTGAGAAGGGCAGAATATAAATACTGTAAATAAATAAATAACGATAACCTTATTCATCTTCCTAAAGACTGAAGTAGGACGTGCCAATTATGTTGCCCTTAGTCATTGACTACGTTTTTATGTTGCAATGTGGCGTTTTATACTTGCTGATGTATTAATTTGTTGCAATTAGAATGCATTTTATATTGTTGTATTTTGCTGGGCTTGGTCCCCATGTGAGCCGCCCCAAGTCCCCTTGGGGAGTTGGGAGCGAGATACAAAAATAAAGTTGTTGTTGTTGTTATTTTATTGTATGACACAGCAAACAAGATAGATATGCTGGATTTCATTTCACAAAATCATAAGTTGAACACTTCCCAAGTGTCTAGGACTGTGTGATGTATTTTTGGATGATGCGTGCAGATCCCAATAGGGTGGCCTTTTGCAGTTGACAGATTGTAATTCTGTCAGTGTCTATTGTTTCCAAATGCCAGCTGAGATCTTTTGGCACGGCACCCAGTGTGCCCATCACCACCGGTACCACCTGCACTGGTTTCTGCCAGAGTCTTCTCTGTGTAGTCTGACATGATAGCTGTTAGAGTGGTCCAGCATTTCTGTGTTCTCAAATAATATACTGTGTCCAGGTTGGTTCCTCAAGTGCTCTGCTTTGGCTGACATCTCTGGTTGAGTTAGTCTGCAGTGCCTTTCATGTTCCTTGATTCGTGTTTGGGCAATTCTGCGATTGGTGGTCCCTACGTAGACTTGTCCACAGCAGCATGGTATACAGTAGACTCCTGCAGTGATGAGAGGATCCCTCCTGTCCTTCGCTGAATGTAGCATTTGTTGGATTTTCTTAGTGGGTCTGTAGATAGTGTGGTCAATGGTTCCCTTGGTAAGAACACTTTTCCTCTGAGTGGATCTTTATCTTTACTCTTGTGGCTTGTTCTTGGCCTTGCAGCTCTTCTGTTATCTGTGGTGGAATATCCTTTGGCCTGTAGAGCCCAGTTTAGGTGGTTTAGTTCATCTTGGAGGATTTGGGGTTCACAGATTCCTTGTGCACGGTCTGTCAGGGCTTTGATTGTGCTTATTTTTTTACTTGGGTGATGCTTGGAGTTTTCATGAAGTTATCTTTCTGTGTGTGTAGGTTTTCTGCAAACTGTGTGGCCCAGTTGTTGATTGGGTTTGTGGATGACTAGAACATCTAGAAATGGCAGTTTTCCATCATTTTATTTTTCTATGGTGAATTGGATATTTGGGTGGATGCTGTTGAGGTGGTCCAGGAACTTGTTGAATTCTTCTCCATGGCTCCAAATGGTGAAGGTGTCATCCACATATTTGAACCGTATAGTGGGCTTTTTTTGGTGCTGTTTCTTTAAAAAATCTACATCTTAGTAACACATTACTATTGCAATATCTTTTAAAGTAGCAACAAACATGTAAGAGTAGCATATTATTTTCACCTCCAAAGTAATATGATGAATGCATTAAGCCTTTAAAGTTTGAAGCTCTCATTAGCTATCAGAACAAGGAAAGGAAACGTACTACTTTCTACCACCATTTTAATTTAATGCTCATTTTCATACGGGCCAGATGGTTTTGTTTATAGATCACACAGAGGCTTCCTTTCCAGCTGTAACTGACAATAAAAATCTATGCTGCAAAAGAGCGGCTAATAATTCATAATTTTTTGAGCCTCATAACAGAGGAAATGAAAATGTTGAGCTTGTATCTCATTGTAATAATGCACAAGAACATTATCTTTTCATCTTGGTTGCTACACATCCACGTCCTTACTGTTTCTGCACAGATATATCATGAAAATTGTTGTGGGGTTGGTGTGGTGGCCTAATACATTTTGTTGGCTGAAGTAGAACAGCAAATGTCACCTTTCAACACACCACAGAGTATTGTTGTTTATTCGTTCAGTCACTTCCGACTCTTTGTGGCCTCATGAACCAACTCACACCAGATCTCCCTGTCAGCCGTCGCCACCGCTAGCTCCTCCAAGGTCAAGCCAGTCACTTTAAGGATACCATCCATCCATCTTGCCCTTGGTTGGCCCCTTTTTCCTTTTTCCTTCCATTTTCCCCAGCATCATGATCTTCTCCAAGCTTTCCTGTCTTCTCATGACGTGGCCAAAGTACTTCATCTTTGCCTCTAATATCCTTCCCTCCAGTGAGCAGCCAGGCATTATTTCCTGGAAGATGGACTGGTCCAAGGCACTCTCAGGATTTTCTTCCAACACCACAGTTCAAAAGTGTCTATCTTCCTTTGCTCAGCCTTCCTTGTTGTCCAGCTCTCGCATCCATAGTTTACTATGGTGAATATTATTACTTTATGCGGACCTTCGTTGCCAGTTGATGTCTCTACTCTTCACTATTTTATTGAGATTGGTCATTGCTCTCCTTCCAAGAAGTAAACGTCTTCTGATTTCCTGGCTGCAGTCTGTGTCTGTAGAAATCTTTGCGCCTAGAAATACAAAGTCTGTCACCACCTCCACATTTTCTCCCTCTATTTGCCAGTTATTAATCAGTTTGGTTGCCATAATCTTGGTTTTTTTTAATGTTTAACTGCAACCCAGCTTTTGCACTTTCTTCTTTCACCTTGGTTATAAGGCTCCTCAGCTCCTCCTCTCTTTCAGCCATCAAAGTGGTATCATCTAAGGTTGTTATTGTTTCTTTCAGCAGTTTTAACTCCAGTCTTGGATTCATCAAGCCCCGCACATCACATGATGTGTTCTGCATACAAGTTTAATAGGTAGGGAGGGAGGATACAGCCCAGAGTAATAAGTAGTAAATTAAAGTAATACGTTAAAAGTACCTTAGTAACCACTAACAAGTTAAATATTTGGAGATGGTGTAACAAAGTCATACAGTAGAATCTCGCTTATCCAACCTTCACTTATCCAATGTTCTGTATTATCCAACAATGTTTTTATAGTCAATGTTTTCAATACATTGTGATATTTTGGTGCTAAATTTGTAAATATAGTAATTACTACATAACGTTACCATATATTGAACAGCTTTTTCTGTCGATTTCTTGTAAAACATGATGTTTTGGTGCTTAATTTGTAAAATCATAACGTTATTTGGCGTTTAATAGGTTTTTCCTTAATCCCACTTTATTATCCAACATTTTCGCTTATCCAACGTTCTGTCGGCCCATTTCTGTTGGGTAAGTGAGACTCTACTGTACTTCAAAGGTAGTGACTTGAAATACAGATGGTCATCTGTATTCATAGATGCTATATCCACAGGTTCCATCATCCACAACTTAATATTTTTTAAAATTCCAAAAGCAAACCTTGATTTGGTCATTTTATACGAAGGGCACGATTTTACTACATCCTTTCATATAGTTAGACTTCAACATCCATAGATTTTGGTATCCGTGGGGGTCCTGGAACCAAACCTCAGTGGATGTCAATATTTTCTAATTACCTTTAAAACCAATTTTTAAAATATTTATGTTCAACATTTGAAAACTACTGGGGCCTGAATCTAGCTATTAATCCCTAGTAGAGTAAACCCACAGAATCCTTGAGAGCTACGCAAGCACCTACTTGCCAAGTTCTCAGTGATTTTTTGGGTCTCCCTTAGTTGGAGAATTATAATTAAACCTGATATTAGTTTTCTTTGTGCTACATTGACTTCATGACCTGTGCTGATTGAATATTCATGAGTCTTTCTGTCTTGGGGGAAGTTGCCATTGAGCCTTATCCTCCTGGGTATTGGTAGGCTTCCAGATTGTGTCAGCTTCTACGTGTGTCTACACACACACAGAATGGACTAGGAATGGACATAACAAATTCTTTTATGGGTGTCTCCACCTTCCAACACGGCTCAATTGTTTTTTGAAAGAACCAATCTAATCGCCAACCCCATCTTCATTACAGTACCTACCCTATATACCATGCATGCCTTTTGATAAATACTTGAAATGTAGAAAACAAGATGAACAGACAAGTATTTCCCATTTCCTTTTCCACAAAAGTGATCCTTGGCAGATTTTGTGCCCTGTTTATTTTTTTTTTATCTGAGTGGTTTATTGTGTTCCTGTGAGCTATGATGGAAGACTTTGAAGAGAGTTATTGAAGGATTACAACACCTTTTGGCCTCCACATGTCAGCACAAAGCCATCCCACAGGCTTAGATTCTGAAACCAATTTAAAGCATTCAATATTCTTTTGGCTTCTGAACCTTTCACCTCTGTGGTCAGTTGGTGGTGGGAGAAAGCTGCCTGCTTTTGTCAATCTATAATTGGTACTTTCCAAAAATATCTACAAAAGCTATGTATTCCTTCCAAACTGAAGAAAACTGTCAAAATTGATTTACTGTGACAATGGTATTAAATAGAAATAGGAAGCAGCTAGTTGTTCATGATATACAGTGGCATGACATAAAATATTCAAGAACAATAGCACATTTGGGTTCCAGTTCTATAGTGCCTGGAATGGTGTTGCGGGGCTATAGAATTCCTTCACTGAGATCAGTATCATATGTTTGGGTTTATTTCAGAAATAGGTTCAACATCTTGGATAGCTCTTTCAAAGTTTGGTCAAAAACCCAGATTAGGTTAATTGTCTCACTAATGTGGAAGCCAGGAGCCCCCGATGGCACAGCGGATTAAACCACTGAGCTGCTGAACTTGCTGACTGAAAGGTCGCCAGTTTGAATCTGGGGAGCAGGGTGAGCTCCAGCTATTAGCCTCAGCTTCTGCCAACTTAGCAGTTTGAAAACATGCAAAAGTGAGTAAATCAATAGGTACCGCTCTGGCGGGAAGGTAATGGCACTCCATGCAGTGATGCCGGCCACATGGCCTTGGAGGTGTTTATGGACAACGGCAGCTCTTTGGCTTAGAAATGGAGATGAGTACCAACCCCCAGAGTTAGACTTGACTGGACTTAATGTCAGGGGAAACTTTTACCTTTACTTTAATGTAGAAGCCACCATCTTACTGGCATTTCTCACTTGATTATAGCAATGATGGTGCAGTTTCAATGGGAAGCAAGGCATATATTGTGTTGTCGAAGGCTTTCATGGCTGGAATCACTGGGTTGCTGTGAGGTTTCAAGGCTGTATGGCCATGGTCCAGAAGTATTCTCTGCTGACATTTCACCCACATTAGTGGCAGGCATCCTCAGAGGTTGTGAGGTCTGCTGGAGACTAGGCAAGTGGGTTTTATATATGTTTGGAATGACCAGGGTGGGAGGAATATACTTTTGTCTGCTTCATGGGGAAGAGAATGGGAGAGTAAACGGGGAGGCTGGAATCCTGAGCAAAACCTGCTCACATCTTGATGGAGATCTTTTATTCAAGGCACACATTCAATTTAAACTATTTTTTTTTCCTCTTGGACTAATGCAAGGTCAACTTGAAAAGTAATATGGAAAACATCTGCAGTGTATAAAAACTGCAGTTAAAGGGCTTTATGCATACAAATTGAAAGAAGCTTAGATATTAATCTGGACAGAACAGATAATGAAACTTCAAAATTACACACAAACTAACAATATTTTTTAAAA
Organism: Anolis carolinensis; assembly: GCF_035594765.1. Taxonomy (NCBI): domain Eukaryota; kingdom Metazoa; phylum Chordata; class Lepidosauria; order Squamata; family Anolidae; genus Anolis; species Anolis carolinensis. The sequence continues at coordinate 81,632,801 of NC_085845.1, forward strand.
GAAAAAAAAACTGAAGAAAATTGAAAGAAAGGAGTCGTGTGATTGAGTACATTAACTAAAAGTGGGGTCCAAAATGAACTTCATGCCTTGGTTAAAATAAGAAGTTGTGCTTATATATAAAAGTAATACTTAAAGTAGGTCGCGGTGGTGCAATGGGTTGAACTGCTGAGCTGTTGAACTTGCTGATTAGAAGGTTGGTGGTTCGAGTTCACGGGATGGGGTGAGCTCTCACTGTTAGCCCCAGCTTCTGCCAACTTAGCAGTTTGAAAACATGCAAATGTGAGTAGATCAATAGGTACCGCCTCAGCAGGAAGGTAAACGGTGCTAAGAGGGGACATGATAACCATGCTCAAATATTTGAAAGGATTATTGAATTATCCAAACTTACTTTCTATTGTTCTGAAGACTAGGACATGGAGCAATTGATTCAAACTGCAGAAAAAGAGATTCCACCTAAACATTAGGAAGAACTTGCAGATGGTAATATGATATGAAAAATCAAGTATGATTTTTTTCTTTTTCTTTTCCCCCTTTTCCTCTTCACCACAGCTTCGCTATTACAGAGAAGTCAAAATCCCCCAAAGGACCCAGCAGCACCTGCACCACAGGCATTATCAGACTGAACCCTTAAATAAATGTATTAAATCATATTTTGATGGATGCTGGATTAATTGAAATTGTATAAAGTCAGCTCAAATATATTGTGAAGGCACCCTTCTACACAGTCCCCCTCTATTAACATCAACCCCTGAGAATGGAGATCACTGAAACATTAAGAAATATCCTTCCAGTGATCTCCCAAGCTTAAAAATGAAATCCTTTTGTGTGTTGGTGAAAGACAGATAATCCCTTTATAGATCGGGCTGCGTTTTGACCGGTTACCTGACCAGATGTATCCAAGAGCTTACAATTCTCATGGGAAACAAGGCTAACATGAAATGAATAAATCAGCCTTTTGAATGGATAACTGGGCCGCTGGATATCTGGCATAATCACCTTTTGCTTTCTGTGCTTCTCACCATTGTCTTATTCGGAACTGGAAATTAAGTCAACCAAGGACCCATTACATACTCATATCATCACATTCCTCAGTTTCGCGCCCATCACTCAACAGACTGGACCTTTAAACCTACCAATGATAAGCTGTTCTTCTCACCAGGGGGAACCTCTCCTTGTCTGTGATGTGGAGGAAATCATGGCTTGGATCCAGACGGACTTGTTTCTACAACCCGGGGAGAGTGCGGATGAACTCCCTCTGTCAGCTCCAGCTCCATGTGGGGACATGATAGAAGCCTCCCACAAGGATGGTTAAAAACATAAAAAAATCTGGGCGTACCTCTGGGCAACATCCTTGCAGACAGCCAATTCTCTCACAGCAGAAGAGACTTGCAGTTTCTCAAGTCACTCCTGACACAAAACAACAACAACAACAACAACAACAACAGAATATGAATGTGATGAAGTCTCCTTATCTGGAGGTTTTTAAAATATAAGCTGCATGACCATCTATCAGGAGTGCTTTGAATATGTTTTCCTCTATGATCCTTGTAGTCTCTTCTGACTCTATGATATTAGTTTTATAAACGTTTTTCTGATAAATTGTTGTGGATTGTAATTGCAATCTGAAAAATTGGAAGTGACATATTTTAATTTAGTTTCTTGTAGTTATTGTAGATGCGGTATGTTAGTGGTAATGGATATCTATGTATGTACTAAATAATAATAATAATAATAATAATAATAATAATAATAATAATAATAATAATAATTTACAGTAGAGTCTCACTTATCCAACACTCGCTTATCCAACGTTCTGGACTATCCAACACATTTTTGTAGTTGATGTTTTCAATAAATCGTGATATTTTGGTGCTAAATTCATAAATACAGTAATTACTACATAACATGATTTCATATTGAACTACTTTTTATGTAAAATTTGTTGTCTAACATGATGTTTTGGTGCTTAATTTCTAAAATCATAACCTAATTTGATGTTTAATAGGCTTTTCCTTAATTCCTCCTTATTATCCAACACATCTGCTTATCCAACGTTCTGCCAGCCCGTTCATGTTGGATAAGTGAGACTCTACTGTATTTGTATTCTGCCCTATCTCCCCAAAGGGACTCAGGGCGGATTCCAGCAAACACAGACACAAGGCAAACATTCAATTCCTAGAAACAACAAACACAGATAAAGGTAAATGTTTCCCCTTCTGACTCTGAGGAGTGATGCTCAGCTCTGGCTCTGGGGGTTGGTAAAAGGTAAAGGTAAAGGTTACCTTCCTGCCAGAGCGGTACCTATTGATCTACTCACATTGGCATGTTTTCGAACTACTAGGCTGGCAGAAGCTGGAGCTAACAGCGGGAGCTCACCCTGTCCCATGGATTTAAACTGCCAACTTCCAGTCAGCAAGTTCAGTAGTTCAATGTTTAACCCATTGCACCACCTATATATGTAGTTGTGACCTTTGTATTTATTCTCCTTTTAGTGTTATTTTTCTTTTTGTATACCCATAATGTAGTTCGAGGTAGTTAAAATACTTTTGCTAATAAAAATTATTTTTAATAATAATTTTATTGCAGATCCCACTTGTTTTTCAGGAGAGAAGCTTGCCTTTCTCATAAGTACTGTTTTAATGTGTGCAGTTTGGGGACAAAATTAAAACTGCCCCCTGTCAACCCACACATGTTTCTCTTGTCAGGCATTTTAAAATCATTCATCATAAAAAAAAATCATGTCATTTTTTTTAATATTGCTTAGAGGCAAACTGCCTCCCTGAAACATGTTGGCTTTTTGTAACAAATGGCTTGTTTTGAGGGTAATTAATTTGAAGCAATTTATTTCTGTAGCGACAGATTGAAACAGCGATTGTGCAGTTGTCTTTGGGCTTCTGATTTTGACCTTAATAATTAAAGCAATACCTTCATGATGAAAAGAATACAATCTGCCTTTTCTCTCTTGCACTTGAGTTAGTCTGGCCTCCCTCACTGCGCTCTGTCTCACACACTTAGCATCCTGGCAGAAGAAAAGCTGACATCCATATAACATAGCAACTGGCCGAGACACACAAACTACAGCATTACCTACTAGCTTTACATAGGTGATACCTTGTAGCCCGAGGATGATGGTCCTCCAAGTGTAGTGTCTTGGTGGTGGATGTGTAGGTGGCTGTGGAGATCTATTCTTGACCCGCATGTTCTTCTACAGTGAAGACATTGGTTTCCAGATGGAAGGTGGTCCTGGTCTTTCCTCTTAGTATGTTTCTCCCTTAAGACCTCCATTTGTGCCTCTTCGAATGTTATTGTCTTGTTGTAATATTGTTGATTTTATTGAGATATGTTTTAATCTATGTTTGGTTTTAATCTTTGTTGGATTTGAATTGTCCCCATGTAAGCCGCCCCGAGTCCCTTTAGGGAGATGGAGGTGGGATATAAAAATAAAGTTATTGTTGTAGTTGTAGTTATTATTATTACTATGATTATTATTGACACAACAACATAGTCTAACACAGCAAACATGATAGATATGCTGGATTTCGTATCCCAAAACCACAAGTCGAACACTTCCCAAGTGTTTAGGACTGTGTGATGTATTTTCGGATGATGCGCGCAGATCCCAGTAGGGTGGCCTTTTGCAGTTGGCAGATCATAATTTTGTCAATGTCTATTGTTTCCAAATGCCGGCTGAGATCTTTTGGTACGGCACCCAGTGTGCCGATCACCACCGGAACCACCTGTACTGGTTTCTGCCAGAGTCTTTGAAGTTCTCAGAATAGAAAGGTAATGCACCTGTGGCCATCAGCAGCCCCCTTGATTGCTGCAGCGCCCACTAGGGGGTGGTAGCACCCACTTTGGGAATCCAAATTAATTAGAGGAAAATCCACATTTTCTGGTCAGCTGTCATGTTGCCTGTACACATTTCCATCATACACCAAGCACAGCCTTGGCAACTTACACAGAAATTACATGTCATGAAGCATTTCCAAGAGTCATCCAATCCAACTTGTTGTCAATATAGAAATCAAAATGGAATTATTCCTGAGAGATGGCCACCCAACCTCTGTTTCAAAACCATTCAGGAATTGAAACCAAGGTAGTCTGTTCCATTGTTGAACAGTGCTCACCATAAAAATGTTACTAATGCTTGGGTGCAACCTTCTTTCTTGTAATTTGTATGCGTATATTGATTTAGGTAACACCCTCTGGAGCAGCATTTCTCAACCTGGAGGTCAGGACTCCTGGGGGTGGGTCACAAGGGAGGTTTCGGAGGGGTTGCCAAGGATCATCAGAAAACACTTATTTCTGATTGCCTTAGGAACCCAAATCCCTCCAGTATTTTCTATTGGTCATGGGGGTTCTGTGTGGGAAGTTTGGCCCAATTCCATTGTTGGTGGGGTTCAAAGTGCTCTTTGATTGTAGGTGAACTATAAATCCCTGCAACTACAACTCCCAAATGACAATGTCAATTTTCCCCATTTGGGCATATTGAGTATTCATGCCAAGTTTGGTCCAGATCTGTCATTGTTTGGAGTCTCTGGATGTAGGTGAACTACAACTCCAAAACTCAAGGTCAATACCCATCAAACCCTTCCAGTATTTTCTGTTGGTCATGGGAGTTCTGTGTGCCAAGTTTGGTCCAATTCCTTCATTGGTGAAGTCCAGAATGCTCTTTGATTGTCGGTGAACTATAAATTCCAGCAACTACAACTCCTAACTGACGAAATCATTCCCCCCCTCAACACCAAATTTGGGTGTATCGGGTATTTGTGCCAAATTCGGTCCAGTGAATGAAAATACATCCTGCATATCAGATATTTACATTACGATTTATAACAGTAGCAAAATTACAGTTATGAAGTAGCAACAAAATAATTTTATGGTTGGGGGTCACCACAACATGAGGACTGTATTAAGGGGTCGCAGCATTAGAAAGGTTGAGAACCACTGCTCTGGAGCATCATAAAAATAGCCTGCCCATCTTCCATGTGACAGCCCTTTATATATTTGAAGATAGCCACTATATCACCTCTCAACCTTTTCTTCTCAAGGCTAAATATAAATAGGTGATTTTTAAAACAATATCTTTATTGTCTCAACATTACAACATCTTGTTTACACTTACTTTCCATTGGTGCTCATCTTTATACACACTTCATTTCCATTTAACATTGCTTTTACCTGCACCTTTTCTTTTTATACATCCTTCTCTTAAAAAAAAGAAAAAAGAAAAAGAGGGAAAAGGGGGGGGGGAGAGATAGGTGACCTCCAGTCTATTCCAATCTAGTCAAAAGGAAGCGAATATCATATCTTTATAACCCTCTAGACCTCTCTATACTTTCACATATTACAACGTGAACAAAAACCTTTAATTTATTCTTCAAAACTCAGAATGGATAAGGCCTTCTCTTCTTCTTGCAAAAATTGAATGAAAAGTTTCCAGTCTTTAAAAAAAGTTTGCAATGTCCCTTCTTTTAGTAGACATGTTAATTTGTCCATTTCGGCCAAGTCCATCATTTTTATTATGCATTCCTCCGTTGTTGGTATTGTCGTACCAGGTGCTTTCTAAATTGTGTGTTGCGACAAATTAACTGCAGTGTGTTGCACAAACATAATGAGAGACCTCTGAGTCTAGGTGAAATAAGCAATAAATCATATATTAAAAACAAAAATAAAAAGGTTCGTTATTACTATTTATTTATGTGTCCATATCTCTTATATGAGGGGACACGGTGGCACAGTGGGTTAAACTGCTGAGTTGCTGAACTTGTTGACCGGAAGTCCTACGGCTCCAATCCGTGGGATGGGGTGAGCTCCCATTGATAGCCCCAGCTTCTGACAACCTAGCAGTTTAAAAACATGCAAATTTTAGTAGATCAATAGGTACCGCTCTGGCGGGAAGGTAACGGCGCTCCATACAGTCATGCTGGCCACATGATCTATAGACAACGCCGGCTTTTCGGCTTAGAAATGGAGATGAGCACCAACCCCCGGAGTCAGAATCAACTAGGGGAAAACTTTATCTTTACTGTCTATATATATAAAAGAGTGATGGCATCACGGCAATTCACAAAACAACAAAAGTACAGGCCCTCCAACCTCAAAATTTGACAACACAACCCATCATCCATGCCTCAAGGTTGATACAACAAAAAGAAAAGAAAAATAAAGTCCTAATTAGAGGGAGAGCAATAATTTTTTTAATCTAATTGCTGCCAGTTTAGAGGGCTAATCTCTGCCCACTTGGTTGCCTAGCAACCAAGGGACAGCCAGGTTTCAGTTAGGGGACAGGCAGATTTAGGCCTCACTTAGGCTTCTTCCACAGATTATCAGATTTGCACTGGATTATATGGCAGTGGAGACTCAAGGCCCTTCCACACAGCTATATTACCCATTTATAATCTTATATTATCTACTTTGCACTGGATTATCTTGACTCCACACTACCATATAATCCACTTCAGTGTGCATTTTATACAGCTGTGAAGAAGGAGCCTCATATAATCCAGTTCTGAGCAGATAATATAAGATTAGAAATATACAGTAGAGTCTCACTTATCCAACGTAAACAGGCCGGCAGGATAAGTGAATATGTTGGATAATAAGAAGGGATTCAGGAAAAGCCAATTAAACATCAAATTAGGTAATCGTTATACAAATTAAGCACCAAAACATCATATTATACAACAAATTTGACAGAAAAAGTAGTTCCATGCGCAGTAATGCTATGTAGTATTTACAGTAGAGTCTCACTTATCCAACACTCGCTTATCCAACGTTCTGGATTATCCAATGCATTTTTGTAGTCAATGCTTTCAATATATCGTGATATTTTGGTGCTAAATTCATAAATACAGTAATTACTATATAGCATTACTGTGTACTGAACTACTTTTTCTGACAAATTTGTTGTCTAACATGATGTTTTGGTGCTTAATTTGTAAAATCATAACTTAATTTGATGTTTAATAGGCTTATCCTTAATTCCTCATTATCCAACATATTCGCTTATCCAATGTTCTGCCGGCCCGTTTATGTTGGATAAGTGAGACTCTACTGTACTGTATTTACAAATTTACCACTAAAATATCACAATGAATTTAAAACACTGACTACAAAAGCATTGATTATGAAAAGGCAGACTGCGTTGGATAATCCAGAACATTGTATAAGCGAATGTTGGATAAGTGAGATTCTTCTTTAATATGAAATAATTACTGGGATAGAATAATGCAGAACAATGTAATCTCTAAAACCAGGACAGTAAATAAACAGGGGAATTCCAGACAGGAAACAATCAGGGCCAGCTAACACCTCCCAACAAAGTATTCCCATCATCAAAGTCTGGCAAATCCTGTTTTCTCAGGGCCACAGACAGTAGAAGCACATAAAATATCGCAAACAACACCACTCTGAAAACAAGGGAATTCCAGACAGGAAACAATCAGGGCCAGCTAACACCTCCCAACAAAGTATTCCCATCATCAGTCTGGCAAATCCTGTTTTCTCAGGGCCACAGACAGTAGAAGCACATAAAATATCGCAAACAACACCACTCTGAAAACAAGGGAATTCCAGACAGGAAACAATCAGGGCCAGCTAACACCTCCCAACAAAGTATTCCCATCATCAAAGTCTGGCAAATCCTGTTTTCTCAGGGCCACAGACAGTAGAAGCACATAAAATATCGCAAACAACACCACTCTGAAAACAAGGAAATTCCAGACAGGAAACAATCAGGACCAGCTAACACCTCCCAACAAAAAATTCACTCAGGGAGGAAACAGCCAGGCTTTAAAGCTGCAAGGCCATTACATCCTAATCATCAGAAATATTGTATATTCACAACCTTTAGGAAATAATATCCCCTGATGGCGCAGTGTGTTAAAGCGCTGAGCTGCTGAACTTCTGGACTGAAAGGCCACAGGTTTGAATTGGGGGAGCGGAGAGAGCCCCTACTGTTAGCTCCAGCTTCTGCCAACCCAGAAGTTCGAAAACATGCAAATGTGAGTGCATCAATAGGTACTGCTCCGGCGGGAAGATAACGCCGCTCCATGTAGTCATCCCACATGACCTTGGAGGAGTCTACGGACAACGCCGGCTCTTCGGCTTAGAAATGGAGATGAGCACCAACCCCCAGAATTAGACATGACTGGACTTAATGTCAGGGGAAAACCTTTACCCTTGACCTTAACTACCACCAATTCCTCAATACTTTATTTCCCATACCACCATACTTCGCCACAGCAACGCGTGGCCGGGCACAGCTAGTCTCTTATAAGGGGTTTGGGTTTAATCTCTCTGAATTACTGTGTCACAAAACGATGCACATCTAAAAAGTATGTCATCAACATGAAGTCTTTGGAAAGCTGTGTCCTAAACTATTCTTCATAGGCATTCATTGAAAATGGTAGGTAGCATAGCGGGTGGTGGTGGTGACATTTTTCCTTTCCATATCACAATGACTGAAATCAACAACTTTGAGGGAGAAATATCAACGTTGCAGAGACAGAAACAAAAACTTTTATTGTTTTGGATGTTTCCAGCAATAACTTGAAAATAAAATAAAGTGGAAAAGATAAAATAAAAATCCATTATTCCCTGGCAATCCAATCCAATTGTCAATTGTCACAGTCCTTGACAATCCAATCCAACTGTCAAGAAAACAGAATGGACCTTATAAGACATGAAGTACTGAATTTGGTCTGTGGGAGTGGAATTGGAAATGCTGACAGCATTTTGAGCATTTTCTTTAAAATGCCAGAGCAGCTGTGGCTGAAACAACACCCTCTTTTCACTTTATGGGGAAGGATCTTTTTTTGAAAAACGTTAAGTCATCACAAGGCACTTTGCACCTAATGTAGCCTTGAAGATTTGATATTTTCAGCCTTAGTTTCTACGAGATGATACAACACAAGCATCTGAATTTGAATCAGGGCAGTCGTTTGGAATTCTGTACACCACAGATGTCATTTCTATGACTATGTCTGTGTTTCATAACACAAAGATGCTGGTAGTATTGCTATTCTTGTTGATTTTTGATTCCTTAAAAAAAGGTCAAGCACAAATAAATGCACCCCATGGGCAAGGTGCGTGTGGGTGTGTATAGAGCTAAAACAAGAAAAGGAAACCCATTGCCATTGAAATAAATGAGAAACTCAACCACTTAACGACTACTAGACCAATGCTAAGCAAATGAAATTCAAGCTATCTATACACACAATAAAAGTAAAAATGTGTATGTGTGTATGTGGCAGAGGTATCCACTGACACAGACAGACTCCCACCTTCACAAACAGCTATAGTTCCCACTGACTAAGAGACACCCATGCCCCCCCTCCACTGACATCACAGGTTATAGTGAGCGCCATGAACATGTAGCCCAAACCCTGCCAGTGTCCTTCACAAACATCATCCTGCCTCCCATCCAAGTGAAGGCTTTCATGCCGGGGCAATTTCATTCTAGATGTTCTGTTTTTCCTCCAGAATGGATATCCCAGAGTTCCTTTCTCTCTCCATTGGTGTGGAATTTGCATGACTCCGCCCACTGCTTATCTCTTAACCCTTTCCTACCCTTGCCTATGTCACACAGCAAACAGCGGAAATGATTCAGCAACTGAACTAGAGATTTGGGGAGAATTCACTACCATTTATAGGAATTGTACTTGACCTACATCCAGAGAGCACTGTGAACCCAACCAATGATGGATCTGGACCAAACTTGCCACAGATAATGGGACTTGCAGTACTTTCACTCACTTCCAGAGACCACTGCCACCCACACAAATGATGGACCTGGACCAAACTTGACATACAGAGCCCCCATGACCAGCAGAACATACTGGAGAAGTCTGGGGGAAATTGAACTTAATGGGAGTTATAGTTCACCTACATCCAGAGAAACTGTGACCCCCACCAACAATGGATTGGGACCAAAGTTGGTACAGAGCAGCCCCATGACCAATTGAACATACTGCAGGGGTTTGTGGGAATGGACTTTGATTTTGGGCTAGTTCACCGGCAACCAGTGCTACTGAGACCCCACTGACAGTGGACCAGGACCAAACTTGGCACAGAGAAGCCCAATGATCAACTGAACAAACTGCAGGGGTTTGGGGGGAATGGGCCTTGATTTTGGGAGTTGTTGTTCACCTACATCCAGAAAGCACTGAACCCAGCTGATGACGGATCTGGACCAAACTTGGCACACTGACCCAACCTGGCCAACTGCGAATACTGTCAGGGTTTGGGGATGCTTGCCCTGGGAATCTGGAGTTGTAGTCCACCCTTATCCAGAGAGTATTGAACCCAGCCAACAACGGATCTGGACCAAACTGAAGTGATATTATCTAACATCCCAAAACAAACAATGCCTTCTTCTACTAACCCAGGCATCACTGGGTCTTCAAGCTAGTAATAAATATTTTAGATTCATAAGGGCAGGTTAAAAATCTATTCACCTAATAATAAATCAGATGAAACTCACTTATACAAGAAAAAAATATAAACAACGAAAGGTTTGAGTACAGTCTATCCAACTTTATACATTTCTGGTTTCAGATAATTTGATTCATTAACTGATCAATTTAATTAAATAGCCATACTATAGGATGCTTTCTTTCTAGGCATTTTACAAACCATCTTAAGATTATTATTTTTTTTGTGTCAGGAGCAACTTGAGTCGCTTCTGGAGTGAAAGAATTGGCCGTCTGCAAGGACGTTGTCCAGGGGACGCCCGGATGTTTTGATGTTTTTACCATCCTTGTGGGAGGCTTCTTTCATGTCCCCGCATGGAGCTGGAGCAACCCAACCTTTAAGTCACGAGGCTTTAGTCCACTACATCATTGAGGGCTCCACCATCTTAAGATGAAACATCTTAGTAATATGGTAAAAATCCAACATACAACATTTTATGGAGTAGAGTCATGTTCATGTTTAACTCTCTAATAGAAAGCAACGAGATTGAAAACGGCTTCTTTCTGACCAGGCTATTCCCATGTATTTCCTTATTTGCGAGTGTAGAAGCTGCTGGTTTTCTGTGTCACTGGGCTATGAGTTTCATTAAGCCGGACCAGAAATAAACGGCTTTTCAAATGCACAAATCATTTCTCAATAGCTTTTCTATGTGACGTTTGCTCTAATTCATATTTGCACAATTGCTAATGCATGAAATTCATCCACTTTGAAGTTTCCTACAGATATTTATTTCATTAGCAGCATGCTAAATGACCTTTGGGAAAACGGATTCTAAAGCTACAGCATAATTCAAGCCACAGGGCCATGGGAATCTATATTATTTAATATTTATTATTGAAGTGGACTAGATGAAACAGTATCTACTATAGACCAAACATGCAATCTTTGATAGCCATGAACTCATGGAGATAGAAATGAGGATGCTAATTCCTGCTTCTGTTACACAGCCCCAAAACAAAAGATATTTGGTGTCTTGTTTTTTAGGCATGTCCTGGTGATTATTTGGGGCTCTGGTTTAGAAAATTGCATTGGATAGACCGTATCAGCTCTACTTTTTAAGATATGTTTATTATGGTTGTCTATGGGTGAGAATAGATGAAGATCGGTAGATGGCATATGTTCTGTATCTCAAAAACTAGAGCGGATAGTGGAAAACTGGTGCCATTTTTGGAACCAGCTAGTCAAATATACACAGAAATAGGTCTAACATTTGAGGCACCAAAATGTTTATTGGTCAGTGTTATCCCCATTATATCAACCTTCGAGGGAAAGTAACTATTGAGGAAAAGTACCCATTTACCACGGGCCCTTTCATAGTACAGTGTACCCTTGGTATCCACTGATGTTTGGGTCTAGCACCCATGTATACCAAAATAGGTAAAGGTTTTCCTCTGACATTAAGTCTAGTTGTGCCCAACTCTGGTGGTTGGTGCTCACCTCCATTTCTAAGCCAAAGAGCCGGCATTGTCCGTAGACACCTCCAAGCTCATGTGGCCAGCATGACTGCATGGAATGCCATTACCTTCCCACCGGAGCGGTACCTATTGATTTACTCACATTTGCATGTTTCGAACTGCTAGGTTGGAAGAAGCTGAGGCTAACACTCCGCTCCTTGGATTCGAACCGCTGACCTTTCGGTCAACAAGTTCAGCAGCTCAGAGGTTTAACCTGCTGTGCCACAGTGGGTTCTACCGGTGGCACAGCACTTATATCAAAATAAGTAGGTGCTAAATTCCCATGGTATACAATGCTGCAGTGAAATTGTGTCCTTTATATGAAATGGAAAAATCATGGGTTTTTTTTGGAATTAAAAAAACTAAAGCTATGGATAGTTGAATCCATGGATACAGATGGCCAACTGACCCCAGTTATAGCACTATGATTTGACTTTAACTGCCATGGCCGCATCCTCTGGAATCCTAGTGTTTTCAATTTGGTGCAGCATCAGAATCTTCAGGCTGAGAATTTACATAATGCATAGATCATTATTCTGTAGGGTGGAATAGTGGCAGTTCAACTGGAATCAGGGCATTAGGCAATAAGAGGCCTGGGGCAAGTCCACTAGTTGACCCATTCATAATCCTTGGAGCCATCTCAAACTCTCCAGAAACATTAATCGTCTTTAAGATGAGGTTCACACACAAGTTTTTTGCTTTGTAGCAGATGTTTTCCATCTGCATAGAAGAGGAGGTAGCACTATGAAATTATTTATTATTATTATTATTATTATTATTAATAATAATAATTTATAACCCGCTTCCATCTTCCCAAGGGGACTCAGAGCAGTTCACATGGGGACCAAGTCCAACCAACAGATAAAACAATATCACAACAGAATATATAATTCAAACAATAACAGTAAAATAACATTCATAAAATACATCAGCAAGCATCAGGACTAAAAGGTGGGGTTATTAAGAAATTACAGGGAAGGGAAGCATGTGCAAAAATGCAAGGCAATTCAGGTGGAGTAGCTCTTGGTAGTGGAAAGGTAATGATGCACCCATCTGATCCATGGAAATAATCTCTCCTGGATGGCTAAATTCTCTGAAACCAGGATCCATTTTTTCCTCACTTGATACATATCTTCTCTACTTACCTGAATAAGCTAACAGACTCACCAACCCAGTGGTATCTACACATGTCCCATTTCCCCCAGCCACTAATGAATAGATGATGGGAAGAATCAAATTGTGTCCCTTATATAAAATGCCAGTTTTAATAAATGAATTAAAGTTGTCACTTTTTTGCCGCTCTACGCTCCCTACCCTTTCCAGTGCCAACTCATGACCATGGTTTTATTTGTATTAATTGCTTCTAGCTCTTTAGGGGGTTGTCATGAATTCGTACAGAATGTTGATGGCTTAAGTATTAATTAATGTGGTAGAAGAATAGTGTGAAGTGAGACACTGAATTGTCAGATGGAAGAGATTAAGATGGGTGAATAAAAGCCACATTACCGGCAAGTGCTGACAAGGAGGCGAAAATTTAACAGTTATTACTCACTAGCTTAGGTACCTGCCGATTCACGGGTTAGGGATTTGAAAGGATAGACATTAAAATCATCGTTTGATTTTTAGTTTGAAGAATGGACCCATTAGAAAATGCATAATGATGTGAGTAAACGATAACTTTCAACATCCTGGGTCAATTCCCCCCAAATCCCATCAGTATTTAAAGCTGGTCATGATGGATATGTGTGACAAGTGTTGTCCAGACCCATCGTTGGTTGGGTTCACAGTGATCTTTGATTATGGGTGAACTACAACTTCCAATATCATGAGTCAATTCCCGCTGAAACCCCTACAGTATTTTCTGTTGTCATGAGTGGTCTGTGTGCCAAGTTTGGTCCAGATCTGTTGTTGGTGGAAGTCACAGGAATCTCTAGCATGGGAACCATCTCACATACATACATACATACATACATACAGACTATCACTTTTATTATTATATAGACAAACACAAACATAGACAAAGTTAGATAGACAGACAGACAGACAGACAGATAGATAGATAGATAGATAAATAGACAGATAGATAGACATATAGATATAGATAAAGGTAGATATAGATAGATACAGATGATTTCATATTCATGAACAATGGAAGACACTGACATATTTGAACCATGAAGCAAACTAAACATCAAGCGCTCACTCAACATTAGTTACTTGCAATGTTTGACAAATTATGTCTAGACTGTGTGTCTGTGTGTTGTTCTCTGTCAACTTACGTCGATCCCATGAATTTCACTGGAAAGGGATTTCTTAGGCAAGGAATACTCAGAGGTGGTTTTTACAGTTCCTTCCTCAGAAATATAGCTTACAGCACCTTAAATTTATTGGTGGTCTTCCATTCTTCATGTTTAGCTTCCAAAATCAAATGATCTGGTGTTTTTGGGGTAGGTCCCACTAACTGCCAAGACTAGGATTGCCATTTAGCATTATCCCAGACCGTGAGATTTCAGGACAAAATTCTGAGATCAAAGGAAGGAAAGCCTTGGTGATGTCACAGGGAGCAGCCCCTCATTGATATTGTCCTTTGATACATTAAGCATCAAGCTACTTTTGCAATTTGAAGTCTCATTGCTGCAATTGACCTAAGGTTCCATGATCTCAAGGCCTGTACCTGTGGGCCTTTCTACACAGCCAGATAACCCAAAATATCAAGGCAGATAATCTACAATATCTGCTTTGAACTGGGTTATTTGAGTCCACACTGCTATATAATCCAGTTCAATGTGGATTTTATACAGCTATGTGGAAGGGGCGAGTCTCAGAATGTGGCTCCACTTCATCATGCTTCGGAGCAAGAAGAAAATCAGGAAGAAAGCACTGCCCTGGGGGGGGAAAAAATCAAATCTTGTATTTTCATTGGTGCAGGATGTTTTGCAGTGGCTGCTGTAAAATCACCTGTCTTACCCTGAATTTTTTGTCTCCTTTGTTAAACTTGTACAGAGATTCTTACGAGGGAGTGGGCCCCTTATAAGTAAATATGCCTAGGGCTATATTATAATAATATTAGTTGCTGCTAAGGTGGGAAGCGTATGGTTCTCTAAGGGATGAATTACAACCCCCAGCATTCTTTACCATTGGCATTGCTGTCTAGGTTTTGAATACAAGTTTTTGGTGAATCACTAGTGGGCATATTCTCAGCAAGATTATATATCAGTACAGAGCTGAGGCATGCATTCAAGGGGAGCTGAATGATTTCCGGCACTTGAACTTGACTTACCATGGGTTAGGTGGCACATCTTAACAGGTCCGTGGAATCAAGCTGCTCATAGCAAATATCCCATCTTTTATGTCAGTTCTTGTAGTTGAGCCAGGATTTAATTTTACCATTATAGAGAAGAAGCATGAGTTGGCTGTGTTAAACTACCCAATTTGTTTTTGGAAGCCTTTCCTTCCAAAGCAATAACGTCTGCATAAAGACTACTGAATAACTTCCATTCTGAATCAGAGCACATTCTCTTCCAGCACTGCAACTAATCATATAATTTACTTCAATTTTTTACTGTAAGAAACAATGCACCAAATACATTGCTTTTCATGAACCAAATGGTTTGATATTTGCAGCAGTTGGGAGTAAGTCTTGTTGAGCCCAGTCGAACTTCTATGAAAATCTGTCACAACAAGGACCACGCCACAGGTTTTTCATCCAGTCTATTTGGCAGAGTAAACTACATAGAGTAAACTCATTACATCAGTTACTCAGCATATAGGCAAATCATGGCCTCTGCTCTGGTTGGGACTAATACATCCCCTTTAGCTGTCCCTTTTTGAAAGGGACAGTTCAGGCCGATCCTTTAACAGCCCACCCAGATCGAAGCTGTTGAGGTATTTTACAAGATGAAGTCAGATAAGGCATCAGGTTCAGATGGATTGTTCACACAGTATTAT
Organism: Anolis carolinensis; assembly: GCF_035594765.1. Taxonomy (NCBI): domain Eukaryota; kingdom Metazoa; phylum Chordata; class Lepidosauria; order Squamata; family Anolidae; genus Anolis; species Anolis carolinensis. The sequence continues at coordinate 81,648,679 of NC_085845.1, forward strand.
AAGATTTTACAAGATCAACCAATTGTGCCCTTATAGCAAACCATGAAAGCTTCTTTAAAGAATAAATTACTGGATTCTTTGAGACAGGCTACTTTAATTCCTAAAGAAGATCATAATTTAAAAGATCCAAATAATTATAGGCAAATATTGCTGTTGAATAATAATAATAATGTTTAAAAAGTTGTCATTTTGGAAGGAATATTAATAAGTTCTATATTTTATTACATGAAGACCCTGCAGGGTTTCTTTTTTTAAACAAGGAAATACCTATGAGACAATATTAAATGTGTTTTTGGATGTTCTGGGATACTATAAGGCTCATAATGAGAAGCAAATGGCATTGATCTGTTTGGATGCTGAAAAGTTATTGACAACAAATCTTGGTCTTTTATGGTGGCCATGGTGGCGAATACAAAGTTTGGTAGAATCTTTCAAGAATAGGTTAAACAGATAGCCAGAATGCCCTGATTTAGATTAATGGGGAATGGACTAAACAATGTAAAATATAGAAACACATACAACATGAATGTCTTCTTTTACCATTGTTTTTAGTGGTGCCTGAGATTTTAAACAGCACAATTAGAGCTGAAAAAGATGTAAAAGGAGTATATATAAAGGGTCAAAGTTTTAAATTAAAAGCTTTTGCTGAAGATTTAGTGATTTTTTAAAAGAACCATGGACTTGTTTTCTCAAATCTAAATACTCCAGAGTCACCAGATCCTGTCTGATCTTCAGGGATTTTCTTAGTCTACTGGTGAGTTCTTGAATGAGAGACCACAAAGAATACCAAGTGCTATACGTTATATTTCAGAGGAAGCAAGTGACAAAGCTGCCTCTAAATCTATTGGTTTTACTGTAAGCTGATTTGAGTCTCTTTTTTAAGAGAAAAAAGTGGGGTACAAATACTATTACTACTACTAATAATAATAATTTATTGCCAGTAATCAATCACCAGCATTTTGAATGTCTGGTTTAGGCTGTGGTTTGATAGTGACAGCTGTCTTGCTACTCCATCTTTCAGGGCGCTTCTTCACAACCCTAAAACTTACATTGAAGTGGGTTTAAATGACCCTCTTTGACATGGATTCTTGTCCCTACTCAGCCACCCAAACCCCGGGCTTTCCCGGGGAGGTGTGTGGGGTAGCTACATGGCATCCCGATTGAAATTGGGATGGCATGAAGCCACCCCGAAGCCCCCCATCTACCCCCTAAAACTTACTAAAAATGTCCCTGGCTGCCATAAATCCACTTCTTCCATCCTCATAGCATGAGAAAATAAAACCTGAGGAGATGGGAAGAGTGAGGAGGAAAATCCCCCCCCCCCCCGGTCTTCTCATGTGTCATTTTCTTGCACCAGGAGGACATGAAAAGAGGCTTTATGGCGGCCAGGGACCTTTTTAGTAAATTTTAGGGGGAAATGAAGGGCTGGGGAAAGGGGTGGGGGTGGGGATGGAAGTAGAGACAAACCCCCTTGGGTCACAAAATGTAACCCTGGAAGTCAGTCCCCACAGGCCCAATACCTTATTAGACCAAGGCCTTTCAGGAAAGCCAGGATCTGATGATGCATTTAATTAATTTGAAATGTATTTAATTTGTTTTTATGGGAGGCATCATTTGGACACCTCCTGTAAAAAACGAGACATTTTGTGACAGCGTGAGTGGCGCCATCTATATGTCGAACTGTAAGTTACAAGATTTGAATTGTTGTATCATGCCTGATTTTGCCTTTACCCTGTAAATGTAGTTGGATTGATTGGTTATTTATAGCTGTCAATCAATGTTGTTTGCACCAGTTATATTGCTCCCTCAGCTCAATTGTATGACTTCACCCTTTCCTGGAGTAGG